>NC_091319.1:25577274-25639774 GCF_038502225.1 Cherax quadricarinatus | reverse complement strand
GAGAAAGCAAGACTGAGGGACAAAGAGGGGTACCAGAGAGTATACCTCGACCGTGACAGAACACAAGAAGAAAGGACTACACTGAAAGAGAGGGTACAGAGACGCAAGGAGGAACGAGAAGCAGTGAAAATGAGCAGGACCCAGACACAGGAGGAAGGGCAAACACACCCCACAGAATCTCCCACCAAAAGACTCCACCCGCGACATTCCCAACGCAACTGAGCAACCTATACTACAACCCACTCACTGTTCCCTCTGCCACCAACCCCCATATCACAAACCTCACCCCAACAGCTGACCCTTATGGGCATTCTGACCCCACCCATATCAACACAAACCCCACCTACACCACAGCCCCATATAGGCCCCCACCAAGGCTCTCGCTCCCCCAACCCCAATATACTTGCATGACCACAATGATAGAAAAGAAACTAAAGGTTTGGTACACAAACGCGGATGGAATAACGAATAAACATGAGTGGAATGAAAGAATCAGTGAAAAATCCCCAGACATCATAGCAGTCACAGAAACAAAACTCGCTGAGACAATAACAGACACAATCTTCCCAACAGGATATCAGATCCTGAGGAAAGATAGAAGGAGTAGAGGGGGAGGAGGGGTTGCACTGCTCATAAAACACCAATGGGGATTTGAGGAAATGGAAGGCATGGACATGATTGGAGAAAGAGACTACATTGTAGGTACAATTCAGTCTGGAGAACATAAAGTAGTCATTGGAGTGATGTATAACCCACCACAGAACTGCAGGAGGCCAAGAGAGGAGTACGAAGAAAACAACAGGGTGATGGTGGACACACTGGCTGAGGTGGCAAGAAGAGCTCACTCGAGCAGAGCAAAGTTACTGGTAATGGGCGATTTCAACCACAGGGAGATCGACTGGGAAAACCTTGAGCCACATGGGGGTCCCGAAACATGGAGAGCCAAGATGATGGATGTAGTACTTGAAAACCTCATGCATCAACATGTCAGGGACACAACCAGAGAGAGGGGAGGATGAGCCAGCAAGACTGGATCTTGTGTTCACCCTGAGCAGTTCAGACATTGAGGACATCACTTACGAGAGGCCCCTTGGAGCTAGCGATCATGTGGTTCTGAGTTTTGACTATATAGTAGAGTTACAAGTGGAGAAGGTAACAGGAACTGAAGGGGACAGGCCAAACTATAAAAGGGGGGACTACACAGGTATGAGAAACTTCCTGCAGGAGGTTCAGTGGGACAGAGAAATGGTAGGAAAATCAGTAAACGAGATGATGGAATATGTGGCAACAAAGTGCAAGGAGGCAGAGGAAAGTTTTGTTCCCAAGGGAAACAGAAATAATAGGAAGACCAAAACGAGTCCTTGGTTTACCCGAAGGTGTAGGGAGGCAAAAACTAAGTGCAACAGAGAATGGAAAAGGTACAGGAGGCATAGGACCCAGGAAAACAAGGAGATTAGTAGAAGAGCCAGAAACGAGTATGCGCAGATAAGGAGGGAGGCCCAGCGACAGTATGAAAACGACATAGCATCGAAAGTCAAATCTGACCCGAAACTGCTGTATAGCCACATTAGGAGGAAGACAACAGTCAAGGAGCAGGTGATAAGGCTGAGGAAAGAAGGTGGAGAACTCACAAGAAACGATCAAGAGGTATGTGAGGAGCTCAACACGAGATTTAAGGAAGTATTTACAGTAGACAGAGGAAGGACTCTGGGGGGGACAGACCAGATGGGGACACCAACAAGGAATACACCAACAAGTGTTGGACGACATACATACAGATGAGGAGGAGGTGAAGAAACTGCTAAGGGACATCGATACCTCAAAGGCAATGGGACCGGCAGTGGGTCCTTAGAGAGGGAGCAGATATGTTGTGCGTACCACTTACCACAATCTTCAACACATCCCTGGAAACTGGGCAACTACCTGAGGTATGGAAGACGGCAAATGTAGTTCCCATTTTCAAAAAAGGAGACAGAAAAGAGGCACTAAACTATAGACCTGTGTCATTGACGTGTATAGTATGCAAAATTATGGAGAAGATTATCAGGAGGAGAGTGGTGGAGCACCTGGAACGGAACAGGAGTATAAATGCCAACCAGCACGGATTCACGGAAGGCAAATCCTGTGTCACAAACCTTCTGGAGTTTTATGATAAAATAACAGAAGTAAGACAAGAGAGAGAGGGGTGGGTTGATTGCATCTTCTTGGACTGCAAGAAGGCCTTTGACACAGTTCCTCACAAGAGATTAGTGCAGAAGCTAGAGCATCAGGCGCATATAACAGGAAGGGCACTGCAATGGATCAGAGAATACCTGACAGGGAGGCAACAACGAGTCATGGTACGTAATGATGTATCACAGTGGGCACCTGTGACGAGCGGGGTCCCACAGGGGTCGGTCCTAGGACCAGTGCTATTTTTGGTATATGTGAACGACATGACGGAAGGGTTAGACTCAGAAGTGTCCCTGTTTGCAGATGATGTGAAGTTAATGAGGAGAATTAAATCTGATGAGGACCAGGCAGGACTTCAAAGAGACCTGGACAGCCTGGACACCTGGTCCAGCAAATGGCTTCTCGAATTTAATCCTGCCAAATGCAAAGTCATGAAGATAGGGGAAGGGCACAGAAGACCACAGACAGAGTATAGGCTAGGTGGCCAAAGACTGCAAACCTCACTCAAGGAGAAAGATCTTGGGGTGAGTATAACACCGAGCATGTCTCCGGAAGCACACATCAATCAGATAACTGCTGCAGCATATGGGCGCCTGGCAAACCTGAGAACAGCATTCCGATACCTTAGTAAGGAATCATTCAAGACACTGTACACCGTGTATGTCAGGCCCATACTGGAGTATGCAGCACCTGTTTGGAACCCGCACTTGATAAAGCACGTCAAGAAACTAGAGAAAGTACAAAGGTTTGCAACAAGGTTAGTTCCAGAGCTAAGGGGAATGTCCTATGAAGAAAGATTAAGGGAAATCGGCCTGACGACACTGGAGGACAGGAGGGTCAGGGGAGACATGATAACGACATATAAAATACTGCGTGGAATAGACAAGGTGGACAAGGACAGGATGTTCCAGGGAGGGGACACAGAAACAAGAGGCCACAATTGGAAGTTGAAGACACAAATGAGTCAGAGATAGTAGGAAGTATTTCTTCAGTCATAGAGTTGTAAGGCAGTGGAATAGCCTAGAAAATGACGTAGTGGAGGCAGGAACCATACACAGTTTTAAGACGAGGTTTGATAAAGCTCATGGAGCGGGGGGAGAGAGGGCCTAGTAGCAACTGGTGAAGAGGCGGGGCCAGGAGCTAGGACTCGACCCCTGCAACCACAAATAGGTGAGTACAAATAGGTGAGTATATATATATATACATATATATATATATATATATATATATATATTTGTGACCACGAACGAGTGGTACTAATCAATACACCAAACAGGGACTAGAATGAAATTAGCCTAGAGTCATCCACACCATTGTGTGTCCTTGGGTAGCGAGTACAACATCCAGTTCTGCTGGATGCGCTACTCTTTAGGATCGTATGGTCCAGTGGATTAGGGAGACGTGTGTTTTCGCCCACCATGAAGCAGGCCATAGTAGCATGGGTTCGAGTCCTTGGCTAGTGCAGTGTTGTTATTGAGATTTTATATATATATATTTATATATATATATTATATATATTTATATATTATATATATATATTATATAATGTCGTGCCGAATAGATAAAACTGGTCAGTTAGCAAGAACTCGTTAAATATTAAGTCCTTTCTAAAACTTTCTATGTTTAAAGATATATTTTTTCATTTATGTTGTGAAAAATTAATAATTTTGTACCAAAAGAACCTTAGAAAACTTACCTAACCTTATTATAACAAGCACAATTTAATTTAACCCAATCCAACTAAATATATTTTAGATAAATTTACAATAATTTAATAAACAAACACAATGAAATACATATTTTTCGTTAGGTTCAGAATGATTTTTTGCGAAATTATTGCATACGCAAATTTTCGTTTGCCTTATTCGGCAAGAAGAGCATTGCAGTTTAAGGCAAAATAGCAAGTTTTACCTATTCGGCACGATACATACATGCAAATACACAATTGTAGCATGAAAGAAAACAAGCAATTTATTGATAAAAAATTGTGTACTGGACACAAATTGGCTCCAGTTATCTGAAGTTCAGTCAATATGGCGGACAGTTTTTTTTTGTCAAGTCACCCTTACCCTCCCTGTCTGTTTTTTTTTCCTCTCTCTCCCTCCCTTTTTCTCTCCCTCCTTTTTTTTCTTTTTTATTTTTTTTCTCGTCTCCTTTTTTTTCCTACTTTTCTCTCCCTTTTTGTTCTCCCTCTTTCTCCCCTTTTTTTTCTCCCTTTTTCTCACTTTCTCCCTCCCTTTTTTCCTCCCCCTCTCTTTTTTTCTCCCTTTTTGTATATCCCTCACTTTTTTCCTCCCTTTTTCTCTCTCCCTTTTTCTCTCTCCCTTTTTCTCCCTCCCTTTTTCTCTCTCCCTCCCTTTTTCTCTCCCCCTCCCTTTTTCTCTCCCCCTCCCTTTTTCTCTCCCCCTCCCTTTTTCTCTCCCCCTCCCTTTTTCTCTCCCCCTCCCTTTTTCTCTCCCCTCCCTTTTTCTCTCCCCCTCCCTTTTTCTCTCCCCCACCCTTTTTCTCTCCCCCTCCCTTTTTCTCTCTCCCTCCCTTTTTCTCTCTCCCTCCCTTTTTCTACCTCCCTTTTTCTTTCTCCCTCCCTTTTTCTTTCTCCCTCCCTTTTTCTTTCTCCCTCCCTTTTTCTTTCTCCCTCCCTTTTTCTTTCTCCCTCCCTTTTTATTTCTCCCTCCCTTTTTCTCCCTCCCTCCCTTTTTCTCCCTCCCTCCCTTTTTCTCCCTCCCTCCCTTTTTCTCCCTCCCTTTTTCTCCCTCCCTCCCTTTTTTTCTCTCCCTCCCTTTTTCTCTCCCCCCTCCCTTTTTCTCTCCCCCTCCCTTTTTCTCTCCCCCTCCCTTTTTCTCTCCCCCTCCCTTTTTCTCTCCCCCTCCCTTTTTCTCTCCCCCTCCCTTTTTCTCTCCCCCTCTCTTTTTCTCTCCCCCTCTCTTTTCTCTCCCCCTCTCTTTTCTCTCACCCTCTCTTTTTCTCTCCCCCTCCCTTTTTCTCTCCCCCTCCCTTTTTTCTCTCCTCTCCTCTCCCCCTCCCCCCTCTCTCCTCCCTCCCTCCCCCTCTCCAACTGCTTCTTTAAGACAGTTAAGGTAGGAACAGATGTCTTCGAGAGGCCAGGCCGACTTTTGGCAGACAGTAACTGGACACCACCACCAGCCTTGAAGCCTGCACCCAGTTCCTCACTGAACGCTCACACACACTAACATTCTTCACTATTTCTTTCGTCTGGTGCCCAGCTTTGTGAAGCCCTATGATTTAAGCTATACTTTCAGGTGTTAGACTTCCTTTTACCCATAATCAAAGATGTATAGCCCCAAAACCAAAGGGAAAACCGGACAAAAGATGAGGCGGATGAGAGAAATGTGCAACACTTCCTCTCACCACGGCAGCCATGTGAGCACAGAGAAGTCATTGTGAAGTGTGGTGGCAGGCCGTGACATCGTGCTAACTAACGGCTGCTACCCCGCAGAATGCACTGACGAAAAAAGACCCCTCTCGCGTGCCCTAAGTACACTATGGAGGAGGAGCTTGGACATGGGTGAAATTCCACAGTCACTTAAAACAACGGATATAGCCCCACTCCATAAAGGTGGCAGCAAAGCATTAGCCAAGAACTATAGACCAATAGCTCTGACATCCCACATCATAAAAATCTTTGAAAGAGTGCTAAGAAGCAGGATTGCAAATCACCTGGATTCCCAAAATCTGCACAATCCAGGGCAACATGGGTTCAGGGCAGGTCGCTCCTGCCTCTCACAACTACTGGATCACTATGACATGGCCTTGGATGCACTGGAAGAAAATCAGAATGCAGATGTAATATACACAGACTTTGCAAAAGCATTTGACAAATGCGATCATGGCGTAATAGCCCATAAAATACGTGCTAAAGGAATAACTGGGAAAGTGGGGAGATGGATCTTCAACTTCCTAACAAATCGAACACAAAGAGTAGTGGTCAACAGAGTTAAATCGGAGGCTGCCATAGTGAAGAGCTCTGTTCCACAAGGCACAGTACTCGCCCCCATCTTATTCCTTATCCTCATATCAGACATAAACAGAGATATACACCACAGCACCGTATCATCCTTTGCGGATGATACTAGGATCTGCATGAGGCTGTCATCTGCTGAGGACGCGGTTAACCTCCAAGAAGATATAAACAAAGTTTTCCAGTGGGCAACGGTAAACAATATGATGTTCAATGAGGACAAATTCCAACTACTCCGTTATGGAAAACTGGAGGAGATAATAACTAGAACAGAGTATACTACTGACTCCGGCCATACAATAGAGCGGAAAAATAATGTAAGGGACCTGGGAGTAGTAATGTCTGAGGATCTCACTTTCAAGGATCACAACAGTGCCACGATCGCACGTGCAAAGAAAATGATAGGATGGATAATGAGAACTTTCAAAACGAGAGATGCCAAGCCCATGATGATCCTTTTCAAATGACTTGTTCTCTCTAGGCTGGAATACTGCTGTACATTAACATCTCCATTCAAAGCAGGTGAAATCGGAGATCTAGAGTGTACAGAGATCCTTTACTGCACGTATAAGTTCTGTCAAGCACCTTAACTACTGGGAACGCTTGGAAGCACTTGACTTGTACTCGTTGGAACGCAGGAGGGAGAGATATATCATAATCTACACTTGGAAAATCTTGGAAGGAATGGTCTCAAATCTGCACACAGAAATCACTCCGTACGAAAGTAAAAGACTGGGCAGGCGATGCAAAATGCCCCCAATAAAAAGTAGGGGCGCCATTGGTACACTAAGGGAAAACACCATAAGTGTCCGGGGCCCAAAACTGTTCAACAGCCTCCCATCAAGCATTAGGGGAATTACCAATAAACCCCTGGCTGCCTTCAAGAGAGAGCTGGACAGATACCTAAAGTCAGTGCCGGATCAGCCGGGCTGTGGCTCGTACGTCGGACTGCGTGCGGCCAGCAGTAACAGCCTAGTTGATCAGGCCCTGATCCATCGGGAGGCCTGGTCATGGACCGGGCCGCGGGGGCGTTGATCCCCGGAATAACCTCCAGGTAACCTCCAGGTAGGCCCTTTGATTTTCATCACAACAATTGTCCTATTATGCAAAGTTTGTTTTGAAGTGTTCTTGTTTCTTTTCCTCCTCCTACACTTATGTTTTAATTTTTCGACTTATGTATGTTCTCCTCGCTTCATTCTATCGTTTTGGTTATCCTCCCTTTTCATAAACTCTTCCTGCTCTCATTCTAAGCGGACTTTTTCGCCCATAAAACCTCTATTTTTTTCAGTTTGCATCATTTTAATAACTTTTGTCCCCTGGATATTTAAAGTAGCAAATATTTCTACCCACTGAAACTTTCAGTGGGGGAAAAAATATTTCCTTCCAATACACGAGTAAAACTGGCCGCTCTTCTTGACAAATCTGAAGAACAAACGAGAATTGCTCACCTTGCTGACACTGACGCCGTCTGTAAAGTCGATCCTCATGCATTCCTAACACGAGTAACTTGTAAATGGTCCAAGTCGGACCGAAACGTCATCGTAAGCTCCTCTCTCCTATATACGGGTTATTTATGTATTGTTCCAGTCACGTTATTGTGCCTTTTTGTTCTTTATGAATCTTAATCTCACATTTGTTTTTGTTGATGCTTGTCATTCTCAGTACAGTGGCAAACGCTCATACCTTTAGAGCACACCAGACAAAAAAAAAAAAAAAAACTTTAGGTTATTCATCAGAAACTCTGATGCAGATCTGTCATAGGATGACCCTGACAGTGGTGGCGGGTCTGGCGGCAGTCTCGGGACAGGTAGAGGTAGGTTTTCTGATTTACCCTATGGTGACCCACGCCAGCTGGCTCTATGGTGACTCACGCTAGCAGGCTTTCTCTTCACCTGACCTGTCTTCCGGCTTGCCATTTCCTTTTCCAGTGACTTGGTGATGGTCCACAGTTGATCGAAACCTCTTGGAGAGTTTCCCCTCCAAATTGTGGGTTATTTATAACAGTCTTCCTGGCACCGAGGAGCAGTGAAACCTACCCCTCGACCCCAAACTCTCCCGACCCCAGCCCCCTCGACCCCAAACTCTCCCGACCCCAACCCCCTCGACCCCAAACTCCCTCGACCCCAGCCCCCAGGACCAACATCACTAAACATTATTGCTGATGGTAAACATTTGCTAGGCACTCATTCTTGCGCGGTACATTTCCCGGCGGCCTTGTACCTGGGAAATGTTCTCTTATCCAGCAAACGGTTACCGTTATAGCGAGCATGTTATACGAGATAACGGTGTACGTTATGCGAGGGTATGCCACAAGCGAGGGGCAGTGCGTCGTGTGACGGTGAAGTTTATCAAATAAGAGACATTATTGAACGAAGAACGTTTTTTATTATTGCTAAGAGCGAAGACTGCCCCTGTGGGATAGGTTGGTTGGTTGTCCCCCCGTGGGGTAGGTTGGTTGTCCCCCCGTGGGGTAGGTTGGTTGGTTGTCCCCCCGTGGGGTAGGTTGGTTGTCCCCCCGTGGGGTAGGTTGGTTGGTTGTCCCCCCGTGGGGTAGGTTGGTTGTCCCCCCGTGGGGTAGGTTGGTTGTCCCCCCGTGGGGTAGGTTGGTTGGTTGTCCCCCCGTGGGGTAGGTTGGTTGGTTGTCCCCCCCGTGGGGCAGGTTGGTTGTCCCCCCGTGGGGTAGGTTGGTTGGTTGTCCCCCCGTGGGGTAGGTTGGTTGTCCCCCGTGGGGTAGGTTGGTTGGTTGTACCCCGTGGGGTAGGTTGGTTGGTTGTACCCCCGTGGGGTAGGTTGGTTGGTTGTACCCCCGTGGGGTAGGTTGGTTGGTTGTCCCCCCGTGGGGTAGGTTGGTTGTCCCCCCGTGGGGTAGGTTGGTTGGTTGTCCCCCCGTGGGGTAGGTTGGTTGTCCCCCGTGGGGTAGGTTGGTTCTCCCCCCGTGGGATAGGTTGGTTGGTTGTCCCCCCGTGGGATAGGTTGGTTGGTTGTCCCCCCGTGGGATAGGTTGGTTGGTTGTCCCCCCGTGGGATAGGTTGGTTGGTTGTCCCCCCGTGGGATAGGTTGGTTGGTTGTCCCCCCGTGGGATAGGTTGGTTGGTTGTCCCCCCGTGGGATAGGTTGGTTGGTTGTCCCCCCGTGGGATAGGTTGGTTGTCCCCCCCCGTGGGATAGGTTGGTTGTCCCCCCCCGTGGGATAGGTTGGTTGTCCCCCCCCGTGGGATAGGTTGGTTGGTTGTCCCCCCCGTGGGATAGGTTGGCTGTCCCCCCGTGGGGTAGGTTGGTTGTCCCCCCGTGGGATAGGTTGGTTGTCACCCCGTGGGGTTGGTTGTCCCCCCGTGGGATTGGTTGGTTGTCCCCCCGTGGGATAGGATGGTTGTCCCCCCCGTGGGGTAGGTTGGTTGGTTGTCCCCCCGTGGGGTAGGTTGGTTGGTTGTCCCCCCCGTGGGGTAGGTTGGTTGTCCCCCGTGGGGTTGGTTGTCCCCCCGTGGGGTAGGTTGGTTGGTTGTCCCCCCGTGGGATAGGTTGGTTGTCCCCCCGTGGGGTTGGTTGGTTGTCCCCCCGTGGGATAGGTTGGTTGGTTGTCCCCCCATGGGATAGGTTGGTTGGTTGTCCCCCCGTGGGACAGGTTGGTTGGTTGTCCCCCCGTGGGACAGGTTGGTTGGTTGTCCCCCCGTGGGACAGGTTGGTTGGTTGTCCCCCCGTGGGACAGGTTGGTTGGTTGTCCCCCCGTGGGACAGGTTGGTTGATTGTCCCCCCGTGGGACAGGTTGGTTGATTGTCCCCCCGTGGGACAGGTTGGTTGGTTGTCCCCCCGTGGGACAGGTTGGTTGGTTGTCCCCCCGTGGGATAGGTTGGTTGGTTGTCCCCCCGTGGGATAGGTTGGTTGATTGTCCCCCCGTGGGACAGGTTGGTTGATTGTCCCCCCGTGGGACAGGTTGGTTGATTGTCCCCCCGTGGGACAGGTTGGTTGGTTGTCCCCCCCGTGGGACAGGTATCACAACCTGCAGTTACATGCACAAAGAGTAACAGACGATAGGTTTATGCACCAATAATTGATTATCCCTTGAATATGCCATATTTTGTTATTCTTGCTGTCGTGCTTTGGACCAGATTTAATGAGCAGTGGGCAAGATGTGATGTCCGCACGACACAACCAAGAGATCAGTGGCTTATTCTGTGACTGTTGCTTTTTTGAGCAGTATAGTGAGCTGCTGTCTGTAAAATCATCATCTGCATCTCTTGGAGAATGCATGCATTTGCATCGTGCTTACTCTAATTTCTTACTAGGCGTGAAAAATCGTTGATGGGCAAACTTCTGATGCAATTTGGTCCATCAAAGCAGTGTTCCTTTGTTCTGATGGGCAAACTTCCATGGAAATTTACCTGTGTTCCAACCACACTCCTTGATCGTCTTGTGAGAGACATCATTAGTAGATCTGCTGAATATCCACCAAACAGAATTGTGCATTTGTCAAAATGTCTGCAGGCAAATTCCACATGTGACATGCAGTCAATGTTGCATCTCTGGGCTGTGGCGCTCGATGTAGTAGTGAGCGACCATCAAGCACGTGTTACACTTCGTGTACAGTTTGACCAGGCATAGGTCTTTGCCTACAGCTGTCCACATTACATCAGCATGTACTGCCTTATTTCCATCTTGGAATCACTGAAGAGTCAGAGTGAATTTTGGGAAGTTGCAGAACTCTCATTTAAAGGTGGTGACTGTTTTCAGTAGCATGTTCAGCAGTCGGCAACCACTAGAGCAACTGGGGAGCTATAACAGCTTATTCAAATTTTGCACGCACTTTCCTCTCCGTTGTTGCTATTTGTGTACCCTTCTTGATTGTATATTCGTATGCATTAGTCCCTTCCCTTGAATACAATATTTTCATTCCAACAATCTTTGCCCTGTCAGTCTTAATAATATTTTCAGAAGTCACACCTGTTGTAATATTCAGCTAAGTTGTATCTTCCAAGCAAAAGGGATCTCTTCTTTGCAGATACTTGAGAAGTCTTCTGGCGTCTTTGTCATCTCTCGCTTGCCTGGCTTGAAAGACCTTGTACCATTACAGTACACTTGTCACATTGTATGCACCAATAAGTCACACATACCCTACCTCGTGTTAACCTTCCAGTGGTGGTCATGACTCTCATAACCACTTGCTCTATCACCAAATCTGATGACAATCCAGTCCAGTATCGGCCACTTCTGCGAATAACATGTCCAGACTCTAAGGCCTTGCATATATCTAGACGTTGTGAAAGGTTGAACATCTGCTGCACACATCATCCTGATTTAGCATGTATATTGTGCCCAGCTGCCGTAAAATGTGTGCACCATTTCCTGAATGGCTTTCCGATGAAGCTTCGAGTTTTCCGATCTCTCAGCCCTGATGCATCGATGGAGAATGATCATTATCTGCATATACTCAGTCCCATGATTTATCAGACACTTTTTCTTGCTCTAGCCTTTCCTGAATTTTCTTAAGATTACCATTACAGCCCACGTCTCCGGCAGAAATTTCTCATCTTTATTGCCTCGTTCAGGTCTTCATCTATTGATTCAACTTCTCACTTGAAAGATTTTCAGCTTCAGAACTGTTCGTGCTGTCCTCCATATATTCAGTTTTTGTATTAATTTTAATGCCTTCAGTTCAAGTTATTGGCAGATCATTATCGTACAGTTCTTCACGCAGGGTGTATTCACTGGCTTGTAAATCTCCTTGATAATTGTCTGTTGATTCTTATCTTATTTGTTCAGGGTTACTGACAATATTTTCGCCCATTAAAGTTAGGCTGAAATCCTTTGCTGATAATATTACGTTAACGAGCAGATGCCCCCAGACTGCTCTAGAAATGGCCTATTCCACTGAGCATGTGCATAACCGCTTTGGGTGAATATCCAACTTCCTAAAGCCCTTGGAAGCCTGAACCAGACATACGATCTCTCCATCCTAAGAAACTCCATCTCCGTACAGAATCCACCTAGGCTGGATACAGTCAAGTGACTGTCACTGTCTGGTGATTCACTATTGATCAGCTGTGCCTTTCACTACAAGGGCTAGTCAAACATAATTATCGGCAAAACATAATGTCGCCTTGCTTCTGCCCAAGATTGAATACACAACTCGTGTTTATCTTGGTTTGCGAAATCTTAACACGATTGCAAACAAATCATTAGAACAGGTGGGACTCTAACCCATGGTAGGAGAGTCCTGAAACACACTGGCCTACAGGTTTTAGGGCTGGCCTGACGTAGGTTCGATCCCCACCTGTTCTGTGATCTCATGTCTATCAGTGACAAAGAAGAAACTGATGACTCTCCAGGATAGTTTCCTTGACTGACAGTCTGCGTCATTTCTGATCATCCAGACCTCGAGCATAATAACCCTGCCACTTTCCACAGAAGGTTCCAGCTTGTGCTCCTCATCAATATAATGAATGTTCTTTTTGCTTCTCAAATATCAAGAGATTTAAAGGTTTGTCCGATGGTTTATACTATATGATCAACTTTTCCTTTGCAGCTGCTACTTCAGTTGTTGAATTGCAGCAACTGAAGCGTTATAGTTGCGGATTGTGGCGTTATAGTTGCAGTGATGCCGACTTCATGTATTCAGCCGCTAGATTGAGACAAACTTCACTTCTGATTTCTTCACATTTAAAACTTTTCTAAGTAGAAAATTTAGCTGTCCCGAAACAAATACATTGTTCTTTTACAAGGATACTTCTTCTGATGTGAGGCAGTCAGTTTTGAATGTATTCAAGCACTTGATATTATTTCTTTTTATCATTGCTGCTTCTGCTTCTGCTTCTATTAGTTTTTCAGCATCAGGGTGTATCGTCGTCTTTGCCAGATCAGTCACTGTTACCTGCTCATCACCATTCTCGGTTATTCAGTGACTAGGTCGACACACTCGTTTGTGTTGATCTGTTTTCTAGTTCTGAAATAGATGATTCAGACTTGGTAGTAGACGGAGTATGCAGCTTGTAGATCTTTTGCAAATTCAATTCAAACCAGCTATTCTCCCGGTTTTTTTTTTTTCAGATCTTTTCTACAGTAGCCTGGAAATCTTTTGTTTTAACAGGGAAGACCACTTTGCCGTCAAACTTCCCTCTTCCTTGTTGATTGGACAGGTTGAGCACAGAGCAAGCAGTGTTAACGGAAAATTGAACACAAGCTCCAGTGAACGAAGTGTATGACTGTTGTTGGTGGTAGAAGCTCCCGACTTTGTCCTACTACTTGTCGGTTCTCTGAACCATTCATCTACAGTCTTATTGCAATAATATTGTTGGCACTTTTGGTGAGGACACTCCAACACGTGTGTGCACGTCGTCTTCCCGTTATTCATCAGCTTTGTTGATATTGCTTCCCTCTGACCATTGGTCAGAGACATAAGAATATAAGAAAGAAGGAACACTGCAACAGGCCTACTGACCCAAGCGGAGCAGGTCCATGTTTTCCCCCCGGATTAGACTAGCTTGTGCTAGTCTAATCCCCCCGGATTAGACTAGCACAAGCTAGTCAGGTCCAACTCACACCCACCCACACCCACTCATGTACTTATCTAACCTATTTTTAAAACTACACAACGTTTTAGCCTCAATAACTGTACTGGGGAGTTTGTTCCACTCATCCACAACTCTATTACCAAACCAGTGCTTTCCTATATCCTTCCTGAATATGAATTTTTCCAACTTGAAACCATTGCTGCGAGTCCTGTCTTGGCTGGAAATTTTCAGCACGCTATTTACATCCCCTTTATTCCTGTTTTCCATTTATACACCTCGATCAAATCCCCCCTAATTCTACGCCTTTCGAGAGAGTGCAGATTCAGGGCCCTCAGTCTATCCTCATAGGGAAGATTTCTGATACATGGGATCATCTTTGTCATCCTCCTTTGTACATTTTCCAGAGCATTTATATCCATTCTGTAATACGGTGACCAGAACTGAGCAGCATAGTCTAAATGAGGCCTAACCAAGGATAATTAGAGTTGAAGAACAACCTGAGGACTTCTATTATTTATACTTCTAGATTTAATATATCATGGAATTCCCCTAATAATGGCAATCAAGTCTCCATCCCTGACTTTCGCTTGGCTGATTTCATAGGACTGAAAAATTACTTAGGTGGGCTGAACTGGAATGACCTGACTAAGGGTCAGGTAGGTGGTGATGGTTGCCGATATGATGCTTTCCAGGGCATAGTTCTAGCTGCTCAGTCAAATTATGTTCCAAATAGGGAAATCAGATCAAACAAAAATGATCCTAAATGGATGAACAATAGATTAAAATATCTGATTGGTCAAAAGAGAGGCATATATAGGCAAATCAAAAGAGGAGAGGGGCAATTAAGAAATCGATATATTCAGTTAAAGAGAGAAATAAAAAAGGGAATTAGAAAAGCAAAAAGAGATTATGAGGTTAAAGTTCCAAGAGAATCGAAGACTAACCCAAAAGGATTCCTTCAGGTATACAGAAGTAAGATCAGGGACAAGATAGGCCCACTCAAAAGTTCCTCGGGTCAGCTCACTGACAGTGATAAGGAAATGTGTAGAATTTTTAACACATACTTCCTCTCAGTTTTTACACAGGAGGATACCAGCAATATTCCAGAAATTATAAATTATGTAGAACAGGACGATAATAAACTGTGCACGATTAGGGTCACAAGTGACATGGTCCTTAGGCAAATTGATAAATTAAAACCTAACAAATCCCCAGGCCCTGATGAACTGTATGCAAGGGTTCTAAAGGAATGTAAAGAGGAGCTTAGCACACCTTTGGCTAATCTTTTCAACATATCACTACAAACTGGCATGGTGCCAGATAAGTGGAAAATGGCAAATGTGATACCTATTTTCAAAACAGGTGACAGGTCCTTAGCTTCGAACTATAGACCAATAAGCCTAACCTCCATAGTGGGAAAATTTATGGAATCAATAATTGCCGAGGCAGTTCGTAGCCACCTTGAAAAGCATAAATTAATCAACGAATCTCAGCATGGTTTTACAAAGGGGCGTTCCTGCCTTACGAATTTATTAACTTTTTTCACTAAGGTATTTGAGGAGGTAGATCATGGTAATGAATATGATATTGTGTATATGGACTTCAGTAAGGCTTTTGACAGGGTCCCACATCAGAGACTATTGAGGAAAATTAAAGCACATGGAATAGGAGGAGAAATTTTTTCCTGGATAGAGGCATGGTTGACAAATAGGCAGCAGAGAGTTTGCATAAATGGGGAGAAATCAGAGTGGGGAAGCGTCACGAGCGGTGTTCCACAGGGGTCAGTGTTGGGCCCCCTGCTGTTCACAATCTACATAAACGACATAGATGAGGGCATAAAGAGCGACATCGGCAAGTTTGCCGATGACACCAAAATAGGCCGTCGAATTCATTCTGACGAGGACATTCGAGCACTCCAGGAAGATTTGAATAGACTGATGCAGTGGTCGGAGAAGTGGCAGATGCAGTTTAATATAGACAAATGCAAAGTTCTAAATGTTGGACAGGACAATAACCATGCCACATATAAACTAAATAATGTAGATCTTAATATTACGGATTGCGAAAAAGATTTAGGAGTTCTGGTTAGCAGTAATCTGAAACCAAGACAACAGTGCATAAGTGTTCGCAATAAAGCTAATAGAATCCTTGGCTTCATATCAAGAAGCATAAATAATAGGAGTCCTCAGGTTGTTCTTCAATTCTATACATCCTTGGTTAGGCCTCATTTAGATTATGCTGCACAGTTTTGGTTACCGTATTACAGAATGGATATAAATTCTCTGGAAAATGTACAAAGGATGACAAAGTTGATCCCATGTATCAGAAACCTTCCCTATGAGGATAGACTAAGGGCCCTGAATCTGCACTCTCTAGAAAGACGTAGAATTAGGGGTGATATGATTGAGGTGTATAAATGGAAGACAGGAATAAATAAAGGGGATGTAAATAGTGTGCTGAAAATATCTAGCCTAGACAGGACTCGCAGCAATGGTTTTAAGTTGGAAAAATTCAGATTCAGGAAGGATATAGGAAAGTACTGGTTTGGTAATAGAGTTGTGGATGAGTGGAACAAACTCCCTAGTACAGTTATAGAGGCCAGAACGTTGTGTAGCTTTAAAAATAGGTTGGATAAATACATGAGTGGATGTGGGTGGGTGTGAGTTGGACCTGATAGCTTGAGCTACCAGGTCGGTTGCCGTGTTCCTCCCTTAAGTCAATGTGACCTGACCTGACTAGGTTGGGTGCATTGGCTTAAGCCGGTAGGAGACTTGGACCTGCCTCGCATGGGCCAGTAGGCCTTCTGCAGTGTTCCTTCGTTCTTATGTTCTTATGTTAGCTTTATTGCGAACACTAATGCACTGTTGTCTTGGTTTTAGGTTACTGCTAACCAGAACTCGTAAATCCTTTTTGCAATCAGTAGTATTAAGATCTACATTATTTAGTTTATATGTGGCATGGTTATTTAACTGTCCAACATTTAGAACTTTGCATTTGTCAATATTAAACTGAGAGTTAAGACACTTGTGCAACATCTGGTTATCTTTATTGTAGACGTTTCGCCATCCAGTGGCTTTATCAATACAGATTCTTGGACATAATTAGAAAACAGAACTATGTACAAAAGATGAGGTAATCAGTCCCTCAGCTTGAAGGTGGTGTTTACAGCAACGTGGTTGTAGAGATTCTGAAGCACAGGTAACGAACGAACGAAAGTTCAGGTAAGATCCCAAATGGGATGAGCGGGGAAGACGGGACAGACGAAGAATAGTGCTGGAGAGGAGTGTTCTTAGTCGTAGAAATAGAGCCAGGGCTTAACCCAGCAGCGAAGGCGATCGTGGGACAGATATTGAGAAGAGAAATTCAGCCTCTTCTGTTGGGACTCCCGTGGGGTGAGCGGGGAGGAAGGGACATGCGACGTTTAGCGCTAGAGAGGAGTGTAGAACTGAGTCACGTCTTAACCCAAAAGCTAAGGCGAACGTGGGTCAGAGAATGGTACCTGTCAGCGAATCCAAGGTTATTTGTAAATAGGGTTAGGAGCAGGATCATGCAAGGAGTAGAAAAGGTTGTGTTGGTTTGTGGGTCTGCGAATGTCTTCAAGGAGAGAGGCCCAGTAGTGATGTCGTGTCTCAAGTTTGTCTATCTATCACTGAGCGTCTTCCAGTACAGATTCAGTGCAGGGATGTCTAATTGGGCATGGAGAGACTCGCTTGTGGCGAAGTCCTCCCATCTGACATCAAGCACCCAGCGCAGTGCCTTGTTCTGGACACGCTGCAGTTTAAGTAAGTTTGTTTTTGCTGCAAGAGAGAGGGCTAGAGGAGAGTAAGTTATCAGAGGACGTATTAGGGAATTGTAGAGGTGTAGTTTGGTGCGTTGAGAGGCATGTTTCAGCTTGTAGAGGCCCGCAAGAGCCTTACTAGCTATTGCATGCCTTGAGTGAATGTGTCCGTGTAAACGAAGAAGGTAGTCAAGATTAACGCCAAGGACAGTGACAGATTGTGTGATGGGGATGTAAGTGCGGGTGTCAGCTGTTCTGAGCTCGACAGGTAATGGAGGATCACGTTTCCTGTAGTTAAAATACGTAATGCTGGATTTAGCTGCATTGGTTTTGATCCTCCATTTTTGTTCCCAGATGGCTATCCTGTCCACCTCATTTTGTGTTTTGTGTGTGAGTGTATCTATATTGGCATGAGTGATTAGTTGTGTAATGTCGTCTGCATAGGCTAGTGTGATGGAGTTGTGGTATACAGGTGTTGGAATGTCGTTAGTGTATAAAATGTAGAGGGTAGGGGAGAGGACAGATCCCTGGGGTACTCCGGCATTTAGTGTGAAGTAGTCAGAGTAACAGCCTTGGAATTTGATTCTCATGGTGCGGCCGTCTAGGAAGTTGCAGAGGAGTTTGAGTAGTGAGAGTCAGGTTAAAGTTACTGCAGAGTTTGTACTTGAGCCCTTGGTGCCAGACAGTGTCAAAAGCTTTTTCAACGTCTTTTGCAACCAGGGCTGTCCTGTTTTTGTTTTTGTGTTTAAGTGGATGTAGTTGAGAATGATGTTAATGGCATCCTGTGTGGATCTGTGTGTTCTGAAGCCAAACTGGCCATCAGAAAGTAGAGAATTGTGTTCCAGGTATCTGCGAAGGCGATGATTAATGAGTTTTTCAAAGAGTTTTCCTAAAGTTTCGAGGAGGCTGATAGGGCGATAGTTTCTAGGATCAGAGTGGTCTTTATTGGGTTTAGGAAGGAGGATAGCAGTAGCAACTTTGAAGAGGGAAGGGAAGTATCCAGAGGCATTGAGGAGGTTTGTGTAGGCAGTAATGATAGGAATGTGTTTTAGGATAATATGGTTTAGGCCAGAGGCACCAAGAGCCTTGGAAGGAAGGTGTCTGAGGAGAGTTTTAATGTCTGTGTTGGTGAAAGGGGTGTCGAGTTCTTGGGAGGAGGTAAGAGAGTCTAGATGTATGTGGCTATCTGGTGTTGTTTCTTGTGTGTGTGCAGTGTTCTGTTCTGAATGTGTTGTATAACGTTAGGGTGAGGTGGGTGAGGGTGGAAGATGTTCTCCCAGATGTGTTTGAAGATATTGGTAGCAGCCTGCGGGTCTGAGATGTGTGTGTTGTTGTTGTGAGTGATGTGTTTGAATTTGTTGGTGGGAGTTGTGCCGCTGATTTTTTTGATAGTTCCAGAAGGCTTTAGTGTTTTTAATACACTGTTTGTCTGCTTGTTGTATTAGTTGTGACCAGTGATTGTTGTGGTCTTGGTCTAGGCTGTGTAAAATGTTGTTTCTAAGGTAAGTGAGATCTAATCGGACTTGATTAAATCTGTGTGTGTTGTAGAGGAAGCGGTTGTGGTAGCAGATAATTAGTCTTCTTGTTCTGAGTGACGGTTTGAAGGAATAACGAGTGGTGCGAGTTTTCTTTGGTATTGCGATGTTGGCTGCTTGTATAATGGTGTCCTGGATGAGATCAAGTTGAGTATCGATGTCAGAGATAGGTTTGTTGTAGTCACAGGTGAGGTTAATATTGTCTGTGTTGTTTGAAAGCATCCCAGTCAGCGTTCTTGTAGGAGAAGGAAGGTGTGGTTGGAATGAGGATAGGGTTGGAGGAGATGTGTAAGATGACTGGGATGTGATCAGAGCCTGTAATAGGGCCAGGTGAGATGTAGTGTTGAAATAGAGAGCTGGCTCAGTTTGCCAGAATGATGTCTGGTTTGCCTTGGCCCGTGTGGTTGTAGAAGGTGTTGAAGTCTGGGCCGAGATGAATTAGGTGTTAATGGTTTGTGAAGTTGAGTAATTGGTGACCAAGTTGGTTGTTACTAGTGTGATGAAAGGCGGTGTGATTGGCATTCATGTCAGCTAGTAGGTATGTTGGTGTAGTTGAAGACTAAGGAAAGATCGTGTATGTTGAGAATAGTGTTTGGGCTAGCATAGGTGGTGAAAAAGATAAAGGGACCAAGGTGGGTGTGTATTCTGACTACAAGACAGTGTTGGTGAATAAAAGGGATTGGGAGAAAATCGTGTTTTATGTTGGATTTGATAAGGATAGCAACCCCATCGTGGGGATCATAGGGATCATAGGGGGACTGTAGTGCAGTATAACCATAAGGACGGATACGTTGAGGGGCTTTGAGGCAGGTACTGTTTAGCAAAACAATATCTGACCTAGGTAAGGAGACTGGCGCTTATATAGGCGTCAGTGAATAGGGACGTGTAGCAGACTAGGGCATAGTCACTGGTAGGCGGGATTCCCCAGTGGAAGTAGGTCCTTCCCAAACTGATGGGCTAGTTGTAGAAGTCGTGAAGATGGTCATGTAGATGTCCTCTGAATCAAGATACCATGAAGTTGCAGTGCCTGACAAGTTGTGCAAGACAGGTATACAATACCGACAAGATGAGAGTTAAGACACTTGTGCAACATCTGGTTATCTTTATTGTAGACGTTTCGCCATCCAGTGGCTTTATCAATACAGATTCTTGCACAAGTGTCTTAACTCTCATCTTGTCGGTATTGTATACCTGTCTAGCACAATATTAAACTGCATCTGTCACTTCTCCGACAATTGCGTCAGTCAATTCAAATCATCCTGGAGTGCTCTAATGTCCTCATTAGAATGAATTGGACGGCCTATTTTGGTGTCATCAGCAAATTTGCTCATGTCGCTATTTATTCCCTCATCTATGTCGTTTATGTAAATTGTGAACAACAACGGGCCCAACACTGACCCCTGAGGAACACCGCTTGTGACGTGCCCCCATTCCGATTTCTCCCCATTTATGCAAACACACTGCTGTCTATTTGTCAGCCATGCCTCTACCCAGGAAAAAATTTTTCCTCCTATTCCGTGTGCCCTAAGTTTCCTCAATAACCTCTGGTGTGGAACTCTATGGAAAGCCTTACTGAAGTCCATATACACAATATCATATTCATTACCATGATCTACCTCCTCAAACACCTTAATGAAAAAAGTTAGTAAATTCGTAAGACAGGAACGCCCCTTTGTAAAACCGTGTTGAGATTCATTAATCAATCTGTGCCTGTCAAGATGGCTACGAATTGCTTCTGCAATTATTGATTCCATAAATTTTCCCACTATGGAGGTAAGGCTTATTGGTCTATAGTTCGAAGCCAAGGACCTGTCTTGTAAATAGGTATTACATTTGCCATTTTCCACTTATCAGGCACTACGCCAGTTTGTAGTGACATGTTAAAAACATTAGCCAAAGGTATGCTAAGTTCCTCTTTACATTCCTTTAACACCCTTACAAACAGTTCATCAGGGCCTGGGGATTTGTTAGGTTTTAGTTTCTCTATTTGTCTGAGGACCATGTCACTAGTTACCGCAATCGTACATAGTTTATCATCATCCTGTTCTACATAATCTATTATTTCAGGAATATCGCTAGTCTTTTCCTGGGTGAAAACTGAGAGGAAGTAGGTATTTAGAATTTCACACTCTTTACATAACACATTTATCCTTGACTGTTAGGTGTTTAACCCTCCTCACTGACTTTTTCACAGGGCTTTTAACAGATCTTAGATTAATAGGCACCTGGAAAGAATTAAATGAAAATCAGATTTCTCATCAGATATTACTTTCCATACAAAGTTATCTTGTGTGAATAAACCATATTTGTATAAAATAACGGTAAATGTGCATACGATTCTGGTTACGAAGCGACATATTCAAGGCGAGAGAAATTGCGGGGCTGCAAAATGTGCAGAGTAAGTAAGTTAGTTTATTCAGGTACACACAAATACAGTTACATAGAATTATCATACATAGCAGCATATGTGTAGAGAACCTGGGATAACCTAAAAAAGTCAGACACAGTGACTTATTTCCATTGGGGTCCTTTTACCTTATTATAATATAAAGGTGATAACCTTCACAGCGCTCTCTCTCTCTCTCTCTCTCTCTCTCTCTCTCTCTCTCTCTCTCTCTCTCTCTCCGCTCTCCTCTCTCTCTCTCTCTCTCTCCGCTCCTCTCTCTCTCTCTCTCTCTCTCTCTCTCTCTCTCTCTCTCTCTCCTCTCTCTCTCTCTCTCTCTCTCTCTCTCTCTCTCTCTCTCCTCTCTCTCTCTCTCTCTCTCTCTCTCATCTCTCTCTCTCTCTCTCTCTCTCTCTCTCTCTCTCTCTCTCTCTCTCTCTCTCTCTCTCTCTCCTCTCTCTCTCTCTCTCTCTCTCTCCTCTCTCTCTCTCTCTCTCCTCTCTCTCTCCTCTCTCTCTCTCTCTCCTCTCTCTCTCTCCTCTCTCTCTCTCTCTCTCTCTCTCTCTCTCTCTCTCTCTCTCTCTCTCTCTCTCTCTCTCTCTCTCTCTCTCTCTCTCTCTCACACACACACACACACACACACACACACACACACACACACACACACACGGGACGGGAGAAAGAGACTACATAGCAGGTACACTTCAGTCTGGGGAACACAGTGGTCATTGCAGTGATGTATAATCCACCACATGGGGGTCCCGAAACATGGAGAGCCAGGATGTTGGACGTGGTGCTGGAAAACCTCATGCACCAACATGTTAAGGACACTACCAGAGTGAGAGGGGAGGATGAACCAGCAAGATTGGACCTTGTGTTCACCCTGGGCAGCTCAGATATTGAGGACATCAAGTATGAGAGTCCCCTAGGAGCTAGCGACCACGTGGTTCTGTGCTTTGAATACATAGTAGAGCTGCAAGTGGAGAGAATAACAGGAGTTGAATGGGAAAAGCCTGACTATAAAAGAGGGGGACTACATAGGGTTGAAGAACTTCCTGTGGGAGGTCCAGTGGGACAGAGAACTGGCAGGAAAGCCAGTAAATGAAATGATGGAATATGTAACAACAAAATGCAAGGAGGCAGTGGAAAGGTTTATTCCCAAGGGCAACAGTAACAACGGGAAGACCAGAACGAGCCCCTGGTTTACCCGACGGTGTAAGGAGGTAAAAACAAAGTGCAATAGAGAATGGAAAAATTACAGAAGGCAGAGAACACACGAAAATAGGGAGATCAGTCGCAGAGCCAGGAATGAGTATGTACAGGTAAGGAGGGAGGCCCAGCGACAGTATGAAAATGACATAGCATCGAGAATCAAGACTGACCCGAAACTGTTGTATAGCCACATCAGGAGGAAGACAACAGTCAAAGACCAGGTGATCAGATTAAGGACAGAAAGTGGAGAACTCACAAGAAATGATCAGGCGGTATGTGAGGAGCTGAACAGGAGATTTAAGGAAGTTTTTACAGTAGAGACAGGAAGGGCTGTGGGAAGACAGCACAGAAGGGAACATCAAGAGGGAATATACCAACAAGTGTTGGATGACATACGAACAACTGAGGAGGAGGTGAAGAAGCTCTTAAGTGACCTTGACACCTCAAAGGCGATGGGACCGGACAACATCTCCCCATGGGTCCTTAGAGAAGGAGCAGAGATGCTGTGCGTGCCTCTAACCACAATCTTCAACACATCCCTTGAAACTGGGCAACTACCTGAGAAATGGAAGACAGCTAATGTAGTCCCCATATTTAAGAAAGGAAACAGAAACGAGTTACTAAACTACAGACCTGTGTCTGACATGTATTGTGTGCAAAGTCATGGAGAAGATTATCAGGAGGAGAGTGGTCGAACACCTGGAAAGGAAAAAGATTATAAATGACAACCAGCATGGGTTCATGGAAGGCAAATCTTGTATCACAAACCTCTTGGAGTTTTATGACAAGGTAACAGAAGTAAGACACGAGAGAGAGGGGTGGGTAGATTGCGTTTTCCTAGACTGCAGGAAGGCCTTTGACACAGTTCCCCACAAGAGATTAGTGCAGAAGCTGGAGGATCAGGCGCACGTAAAAGGGAGGGCACTGCAATGGATAAGAGAATACCTGACAGGGAGGCAGCAACGAGTCATGGTACGTGAAGAGGTATCACAGTGGGCGCCTGTTACGAGCGGGGTCCCACAGGGGTCAGTTCTAGGACCAGTGCTATTTTTGATATATGTGAACGACATGATGGAAGGAATAGACTCTGAAGTGTCCCTGTTCGCAGATGACGTGAAGTTGATGAGAAGAATTAAATCGGATGAGGATGAGGCAGGACTGCAAAGAGACCTGGACAGGCTGGACATGTGGTCCAGCAACTGGCTTCTCTAATTCATTCCAGCCAAATGCAAAGTCATGAAGATTGGGGAGGGGCAAAGAAGACCGCAGACAGAGTATAGGCTAGGTGGACAAAGACTACAGACCTCACTCAGGGAGAAAGACCTTGGGGTGACCATAACACCGAGCACATCACCGGAGGCACACATCAACCAAATAACCGCTGCAGCATACGGGCGCCTGGCAAACCTGAGAATAGCGTTCCGATACCTTAATAAGGAATCGTTCAAGACACTGTACACTGTGTATGTTAGGCCCATACTGGAGTATGCAGCACCAGTCTGGAACCCACACCTGGTCAAGCACGTCAAGAAGTTAGAGAAAGTACAAATGTTTGCAACAAGGCTAGTCCCAGAGCTCAAGGGAATGTCGTACGAGGAAAGGTTAAGGGAAATCGGACTGACGACACTGGAGGACAGAAGGGTCAGGGGAGACGTGATAACGACATACAAGATACTGTGGGGAATAGACAAGGTGGACAGAGATAGGATGTTCCAGAGAGGGGACACAGGGACAAGGGGTCACAACTGGAAGCTGAAGACTCAGACGAGTCACAGGGACGTTAGGAAGTATTTCTTCAGTCATAGAGTTGTCAGCAAGTGGAATAGCCTAGCAAGTGAAGTAGTGGAGGCAGGAACCATGGAACCATACATAGTTTTAAGAAGAGGTATGACAAAGCTCAAGAAGCAGAGAGAGAGAGAGGATCCAGTAGCGATCAGTGAAGAGGCGGGGCCAGGAGCCGAGTCTCGACCCCTGCAACCACAATTAGGTGAGTACAATTAGGTGAGTACACACACACACACACACACACACACACACACACACACACACACACACACACACACACACACACACACTCTCTCACACTCTCTCACACTCTCTCACACTCTCTCACTCTCTCACACTCTCTCACTCTCTCACACACTCACACACTCTCACACTCACACACTCTCACACACTCTCACACACTCTCACACACTCTCACACTCTCTCACACTCTCACACACTCTCACACACTCTCACACACTCTCACACACTCTCACACACTCTCACACACTCTCACACACTCTCACACACTCTCACACACTCTCACACACTCTCACACACTCTCACACACTCTCACACACTCTCACACACTCTCACACACTCTCACACACTCTCACACACTCTCACACACTCTCACACACTCTCACACACACACACACACACACACACACACACACACACACACACACACACTGGCATCTAAATTACTGGGAGCGCTTGAAGTCCCTCGAACTGTACTCCTTAGAACGTGGACCAGAATGATGAATGATAATCTACACTTGGATGATACTGAAGGAATTGTTGCTAAATATGTACGCCGAAATCACCACACATGATCACAGGCTTGGCAGAAGGTGCCAACATACTTCGAGGAAGAGCCGGGGAGGGACGAGTACACAAAGCACTCAGTAACTGCAAAGGAACCACCACTCAACATCCTTTTGCGTAGGGGGAATACTAACAGGCCCTTGGCTGTTTTCAAGAGAACTTGTCAGGATCCTCAAATCAGTTCCTGATCAACCGGGTTGTGCTGCAGACGTTGGACTGCTGGCACTAACAGTCTGATCAATCAGGTGACCCCCGGAAGCAACCACAGGTAACCTACAGATAATCCAAAGAGTTATTCAATAACGCTGCTACGCAGCTTGTTCCACTCTCCTGCAACTATTGATAAACCATGTATCAGATAGTTTTGCTTTTAATTAAAATGCGTCAGTAAGAGAGAGAGCATGTGTACACGGGGCATAACACCATTCATCAGATATACATGTGTACACGGGGCATAACACCATTCATCAGATTACATGTGTACACGGGGCATAACACCATTCATCAGATATACATGTGTACACGGAGCATAACACAATCAGATATACATGTGTACACGGAGCATAACACCATTCATCAGATATACATGTGTACACGGAGCATAACACCATTCATCAGATATACATGTGTACACGGAGCATAACACCATCAGATATACATGTGTACACGGAGCATAACACCATCAGATATACATGTATACACAGGGCAGGACTACACACGATGAATTATTAGCTACATTGGAAGTGCCGTTCAGGCGAGAATCGAGCATATCCTGTCACTTGATTTCATATTCTCTGGTATTATTACATTAACTGAAGATCATAGGTCAGGTGTGGTTCAGATCTTGTCTGGCTCAGAAGCTAAATAGATGACAGCATTAGCTACCTTGAAATCCTTAAAAATTCCATGCCAGACATTCCCCTCCTTGGAAATTTCAGTCTTCCAAATGTACAATGGATGATAGACAACATTGTACTAATAGTTATACAAGTAAACAATTAACAGACGCATGCTTGGTAACTATTAAAAATACGAAAAAAATATATATATCACTGCTCCTTGTACAGCTCTCCTTACTGCTCCATCTTCCATAATCATCACTCCTCAGACCATCATATTTATTACTACTCCACTTGGCCACTAATACAGATAAAAAAAAAAAGGCACTGGAAATGAAAATACGCTAAATATTATTTTCCTAAACAAGGAAGAGTACCTAAGTAACAACCACATGATGGCATAGTAAATTTAACTTGAATAATCTGAGAATCGGCTTTCACAAAAAAGAGCCGACATAATCTGGAAACTGTCATTCTCCTCTTAATTTATGTAAAATGCATTTTAGTATTGTACTCTCTGGACTGGGGAAGGTATACGCGATATATACGTATAATAATTATAATTCATGTTAAGTGCTAAACCCATGTGGGTCATTCAGCACAAGACATGGTGGAGGCTCGATCCTCAATCTGCTGAACGCGAGACAGATGCGCTTCCTATTTGTACTCGCCTAGTTGATAATATATACGTAGATATTTGAGAGCCTGGTCTCCAGACTGCACGGTTCTGTAACGTCTTACTGCAGACAGATATTTGGGAAGAATTGTAAAATAAATCCAGCGAAAAGCAGGAGGTCGCCTTGGACGCAAAAATATAATACTGTGTCAACACTGTGGTTTTAAGGGGCACGCAAGTTTCCCCCGTCTTCTAATATGTTAATTTTCCCACTATAATCTGCCTTGTCCATAGTTATTATCGCATTTGCTCTGTTTCGTAAGATGAAGTCTAGGATCTGTCTTTAATTCATGGTATAACTTAACAGATCTTTGAGGACATGGCAGTGACACACACTGGCATCTAAATTACTGGGAGCGCTTGTGTTGGAAGTCTGAGCGAACCGAACCGAACCTGGATGCCTTCCATTCCCCAGGCTCTGCATAACCCCCTACGGATTAGCGCTCCCTCTATGAATGTAATAACAGCAAATTTTCTCGGGACGACGTAGGGAATTTTTTTTTTAAATTAAGATTAATATATTTTTTTTTTTTTGAGAACAGTTGGCGACACAATGTTTCTCAGGACATTATTCAGCCAGAAAAGTTTATTTTCTCAGACTTAGGCGCTTATTTGAAACTTTTTTTTTTTCGTATAATAAGGCTGGACCTTGTTTGCCTTGGTGATAGTCACAACAATTTTTTCCTGCAAATTAGAAAAATGTGATTTGGTTGTATGGATGAGTACAATTGAGCAGGGGGGGAAGGGAGGGAGGGGGAGGGGGAGGGGAAGAGAGGCATGATGTACAGGGGAATGCAGACAGCAGAATAATGTGATATTCACTTACACAGTGTAAGAGGAAGACTTGTGGACACAGGGAGGGAGAGTTACAGAGAGAGAGAGGGAGAGGGAGTGTTGGTGGAAGACTTCACCTTCATTCATAATATATATTCATTATTGTAAAGAAAGTGTTCTCGACTCTTAATTGAGGAAGGTCCATTAAAGTCTCCGATGGTATAAGTATGATACACCTGTGACAGGTTTCTAGGGTTATTCCACGCTAAGCACCAACAACTAAGTTGTTGGTGCTTAGTGGACCGCAGGCCTACATAGCCAACAGTCTGGCTGATCAAGTACCTGTAAGAAATGGTTGTGCACTTTCCTCTTCAAAGCCTCTGTCTTTGTTCTGGGAAAGATGTAGATGTATTTAATAACTGAGCAAATAACTGAAACTCACAGATAAAGACAGCACACAATTGTATTAATAAATATATAGTATTCGTGAATAAAAATATTGGTAATGCAGCTGCATTAGTTCCGCCAAAATCATTCCGAAATTGTTGGTTGGAAACTGTCTTGGTGGAGATTATTCTGGCGTGAAGCGCTCGCCAGGCATGATGTAGAGCGCTGTCAGGGGCTCCATATTCCCTGGAGCACCGCCACGTATTGGCTCCCTGCATGCTCAAGGCTAGTCAGTGTTAACTCACTCAAGGTCACCTCTGATTATATATATAACGTTGTTTTTTACGCTATTTTGGAAATACGTTTCTAGATTCTTTTTATCTTTTTTTTCTCGCCAAGTGTTCTCATAATTATTAGAAATTCGATTGTTAGTTATGGAACTATATTATGGGCTCTGTAGTGTACCTACTAAATGGCAGGTTTCTGCATTCTCATTTCACAGGAAGGTCGCGGAGACCAACTAACTGACATTAGTACTAATCCCATAGAATTCGAAAAAAGAAATTAAAAACATGTCCAGTCACTCAGCACCTGGACCAGATACATGGAATTCCCTATTTATAAAACGGTGCAATCACCACTAGCACGAGCCGTCAGTATTCTTTGGAGAGAAAGCCTAGATCTTGATGAATTATAAAAAAACTTAAGAATGCAGGGAGGTAATAGAGCACTAGCTAGAAATTACAAACCAGTAGTCCCAACTTCTCGCATTATAAATATCTTTGAAAGAGTGGCGTTACAAACTTCATGGAGCAGCACAATCTGCATAACCCAAACTAACACGGTTTTAGAACTGGACGATCATGCCTGTCGCAGCTGAACCACTGAGACAGAATTTCGGAGGCGTTGGAAGAAAACCAAAACCCAGATGTGATTTAGAGAGATTTTGCAAAGGCACTTGACAAATGCGATCACTGGGTGATAGCACTCAAAATGAGGGCCATACGCATTACGGGGAAGTAGGCAGGTGGATTTTAATGTTTGACACACAACACAATTGTAGTAAACAGAGCAAAATCCAGCATCAAAGAGGTAAAAATCTCGGTACTCCAGTGCACTATCCTGGTACCTCTACCGTTTGCCTTCACAGCAAACGTAGATAACGCCCATCACAGTTTTGCACCATCATTTGCAGATGACACTAAAATAAGTATCAAAGTCACTTTAGTAGAAGACTCTGAAAAATTGCAGGACACTACAAGCAGGATTTTCTAGTGTGCTGTGGAGAACATGACGTTCGTTCAGTGGTGATAAGTTCCAGCTGCTTAGGTACGGAAAATATGAACCTAAAGGGACTCTGTATACAGATGTCAAGAGGATCGCCAAATACAACGAAAGGAACACATGAAAGACGGGAATAATTACGTCGGCTGACCTTTCTGTCAAAGATGGACAATTAGAACTTTCAAAACAAGCTAAATAATGTCAGTGGTGATACTTTCCATCTCTCTTGTGCTCTCTCATTTGGAATATTGCTCAGGTCTCACGGCCCCGTTCAGGGTACGAGAAACATTAGAGCTGGAACAGATATTGTTTACGACCCGTTTACGGGAAAGCCTTTATCTTAAATGTGTATTAACGGGAGCGATAGCAGGCTAGAGAGATGAAGATAGCTAAGCTTATATATATATATATATATATATATATATATATATATATATATATATATATATATATTATATTGTGTGCGTGTGTGTAATAGAAAGAGATGGTATGCATAATATATTGCTAGAAAGTACTTAAGGGCCTTGTCCCAAATCTGCTCACTGTTGTAACGTACTGAAGTGAGAGAGATGGGAGGAAGTGCAACATAAACCCAGTGAAAAACGAAGACGCCGTGGGCACAATAAGAGAACACTGTATCATCGTCCGTGGCCCCCAGACTATTCAACATCTTACCAGAAGATATCGGAAACTCTGCTGGGACAAATACAGAAGTATGTTCACCAGCTCAACCAGGCTGTGATGTATATGTGGGTCAACGGATCGCCAGCAGCAACAGCCTGGTTGACCAGGCAAGGACCAGACGAGCCTGGCCCAAGACTGGCTCCAGGAGTAGAAAAAAACTCCGAACTCATCAAAGATCTAACAACTCGGTATCTTTTTCTACATAACTGGTAAGGATATTACCCCATTTCATCTAAATTTGCTGACACTGCTGACGGCACCTAATGAATTACGGACGTGGGTTACGGAATGTGAAAATCAGTTTTTAAATAGTTTTACCTGTTTTGTGATTTATGCATTACGAGGATGAATTGGTCACGTCAGCAACTGTTGATTATGATGCTGTAAATGTGTTAGTGAATATGATAATAGTATACAATCCCGATAAGTTGGTAAATATGACACTTGTGCAACAGTTTTCTTTATTCCGAAACGTTTCGCCTACACAGCAGGCTTCTTCAGTCGAATACAGAGGTGGCATCAGAAGCTGCAGAATTCTTCTCAAGGCTGACGGACTGACCACGTCAAGACTGTCTTCAAGGGTGATGGACTGATTGCATAGTCTTGACGTCTCTCCTCCTACTTTACTTCCTGTGTATTAGAAGCAGCCTACTGTGTAGGCGAAACGTTTCAATAATAAAGATGCCCAACTGTTTCACATGTCCTAATCGTCACTCCCTGATCCACTGGGCGGCCTGGTCATGGACCAGGCCGCCGGGGCGTTGATCTCCAGAATATCCTCCAGGTAGGCTCCAGGTAAGCATCTGAGGAGTAGAGGGCTAGCGTAACGTAGTTTCGATCTTGTTGTTCGCCCTCTCACAAACTCGGCAAATTTGGCGTACTGATAATATAGGGGATAGGATTTAAAATTATTACGGTGCCCAGTGGCCTGGTAGGCAACGCTCTCGCTTCAGTGTCCGTGATTCAGTCCCCGGCCGGGTGGAAACATTGGACGCATTTCCTTATTCCTGCTGTCCTCATTCACCTAACAAGTAGGTAGGCACCTGGGTGTTAATAGACTGGTGTGGGGCGCATCCTGGGGGACAAGATTTAAGGACCACAATAAAAATAAGACAGTCCTCGATGACGCACTGACTTTCTAACTCTCCGGGGTTAAAAATCGGAACAAAATCTTATCTTACTGATTTTGAATTTATCTATGAAGAGCTGTGGACAGTCACTGGGAATGATGGTAACAGGTAAGAACTAGATCACACTGCAAATGACAGGGATGTCCAGTCCACAGGTGGATTACAGTTTCCACTCTCATGATTATAGGTTTGATGTGCTGGAAGAGTAGTTGTGATCACGCTATCTCAGCACCTGCTTTGAAGACTCCCTCAGGTAACGCACAATCCACGTTATCGCCACGGTCTCCTCTGTTTGATAGTTATTGCTTTTTAGTGTAAATACTATAAAAACATTCACTTAGTGCATTGAAATTGCAGAGTTTTTTTTTTTTATTGTTGAAAGGAATTCATACAGCCATCAGCAGCGTCCTTGCTACCATTAGCAACTAGAAACACTTCCAGTAGTGTTCTTATTATAAGTATTTTTCACATCTTAGGTGTTTTTGGCGTTTGTCTGGGTTAACTTAAGGTTTTTACCTGGGTTACCTTTATTTTCCAGGTGCGTGTGTGAACGAGTGTGATAACTTCTGTAGCATAGAGCTCTGAGAGCTTTTGATTCTAGCGCTCTATCAATTTTCAGATCCCTTCCTAGGTTTCTTAGCGTAAGACTAGCACAGCATGGGAGGCTACCTTCACTCTTCCCTGGTTCTGTGAAGGTCAGGTAGATGATGATAGCATGGGAGGCTACCTTCACTCTTCCCTGGCTCTGTAAAGGCCAGGTAGATGATAGCATGGGAGCCTACCTTCATTCACTCTACCCTGGCTCTGTAAAGGTCAGGTTGATAGCATGGGAGCCTACCTTCATTCACTCTACCCTGGCTCTGTAAAGGTCAGGTAGAAGGTCATGACAGTTGTGGCGTAATCCTAACTTGTGTTATTTTAGGAGCGAGACAGATGTGTGGTGTTGGTGTTGCCTCCTCCATCTCTTTATTGACTCTTGTTTGCTGTTTATCTTCTTCCCCCGTGGCAATATTGGCCTCGTCTTTACTGTACTTTGTTTTATGGGAGATATTTTATTGCAGTATAATGAATACTGTGACCCTCTCCCTGCCTCCCTTTCCTCTCCCTGCCTCCCTTTCCTCTCCCTGCCTCCCTTTCCTCTCCCTGCCTCCCTTTCCTCTCCCTGCCTCCCTTTCCTCTCCCTGCCTCCCTTTCCTCTCCCTGCCTCCCTTTCCTCTCCCTGCCTCCCTTTCCTCTCCCTGCCTCCCTTTCCTCCCCCCTCTCCCTGCCCACCTTTCCTCTCCCTGCCTCCCTTTCCTCCCCCCTCTCCCTGCCCCCCTTTCCTCTCCCTGCCCCCCTTTCCTCTCCCTGCCTCCCTTTCCTCCCCCTCTCCCTGCCTCCCTTTCCTCTCCCTGCCTCCCTTTCCTCTCCCTGCCTCTTTCCTCTCCCTGCCCCCTTTCCTCTCCCTGCCCCCCTTTCCTCTCCCTGCCTCCCTTTCCTCTCCCCTCTCCCTTTCCTCCCCCCTCTCCCTGCCCCCCTTTCCTCTCCCTGCCTCCCTGTCCTCTCCCTGCCTCCCTTTCCTCTCCCTGCCTCCCTTTCCTCTCCCTGCCTCCCTTTCCTCTCCCTGCCTCCCTTTCCTCTCCCTGCCTCCCTATCCTCTCCCCTCTCCCGGCCTCCCTTTCCTCCCCCTCTCCCTGCCTCCCTTTCCTCTCCCTTCTCCCTGCCTCCCTTTCCTCTCCCCTCTCCCTGCCTCCCTTTCCTCTCCCCTCTCCCTGCCTCCCTTTCCTCTCCCCTCTCCCCTCTCCCTGCCTCTTTCGTTCCCTGGTACCATCAACATATTTTAACTTGTCTTACTGGCCAAGTTGGCAAGGCTAGAAACATTGTGTACATTATTAGACGGAAAACCTTTGTCTACCACTCATTGTGGAAGTTACCATCATTGTAAACAACACTGGCTGTGTAACACTGGTGGACGTTAACAGCATTGTAATACTCCATTGTTACAGTATTGGCTACGTAACACTGAAGGTTATTACCATTGTAAACAATTATGTAAACAGTCCATTATTGTAGCGTTCATATTATATAATATATATAATGTGTGTGTGTACACTCTCCTAATTGTGGTTGCAGGGGTCGAGACTCAACTCCTGGCCCCGCGTTTTCACCGAGTGCTACTAGGTCCTCTCTCCCTGCTCCATGAACTTTATCATACCTCATCTTAAAGCTATGTATGGTTCCTGCCTCAACTACCTCACTTGCTAGGCTGTTTCACTTCCTGACTACTCTGACTAAAGAAATACCTCTTAACATCCCTTTGACTCATCTGGGTCTTTAACTTCCAATTGTGACCTTGTTTCTGTGTCCCCTCTTTGGAACATCCTATCTGTCCACCTTGTCTATTCCACGCAGTATTTTGTATGTCATGATGTCTTCCCTAGCCCTCCTGTCCTCGTGTGTGTGTGTGTGTGTGTGTGTGTGTGTGTGTGTGTGTGTGTGTACGTACGTACGTACGTACGTACGTACGTACTCGTCTATTTGTGGTTGCAGGGGTCGATTCATGGCTCCTGGCCCCGCCTTTTCACTGATTGCTACTGGTTCTTCTCCCTGCTCCACGAGCTTCATCAAACCTCGTCTTAAAACGATGTATGGTTCCTACCTCCACTACGTCACTTTCTAGGCTATTCCCCTTCCTGACAACTCTGAAGAAATACTTCCTAACATCCCTTTGACTCATCAGTGTCTTCAACTTCAAATTGTGACCCCTTGTTTCTGTGTCCCATCTCTGAAACATCCTGTCTTTGTCCACCTTGTCAATTCCTCGGTGTTTCATATGACGTTATCATGTCTCCCCTGACCCTCCTGTCCTCGAGTGTCATCAGGCCGATTTCCCTTAACCTTTCTTCGTAGGACAATCCCCTTAGCTCTGGGACTAGTCTTGTTGCAAACCTTTGTACTTTCTCTAATTTCTTGATGTGCTTGGCCAAGTGCGAGTTTCGAACTGGTGCTGCATACTCCAGTATGGGCCTGACGTACACGGTGTAGAGAGTCTTGAACGATTCCTTACTAAGGTATCGGAACGCTGTACTTAGGTTTGCCAGGAGCCTATATGCTGCAGCAGTTATCTGGTTGTGTGCCTCTGGAGACGTGTTCGGTATTATACTCACCCCAAGATCTTTTTTCTTGAGTGAGGTTTGCAGTCTTTGGCCACCTAGACTATACTCTGTCTGCGGTCTTCTTTGCCCTTCCCCGATCTTCATGACTTTGTATTCGGCGGGGTTAAATTTAAGGAGCCATTTGCTGGACCAGGCTTGTAACCTGTCCAGGTCTCTTTGTAGTCCTGCCTGATCCTCATCCGATTTAATTCTCATTAACTTCGTCATCTGCAAACAGGGACACTTCTGAGTCTATCCCTTCCGTTATATCATTCACATGTACCAAAAAAAGCACAGGTCCTAGGACTGGCCCCTGTGGAACCCCGCTCGGCACAGGCGCCCACTCTTGACACCTCGTCACATACCATTACTCCTCGTTGCCTGCCTGTCAGATACTCTCTGATCCATTGCAGTGCCTTTCCTGTTATGCGTGCCTGATCCTCTAGCTTTTGCATTAGCCTCTTGTGAAGAACTGTATCGAAGGCTTTCTTGCAGTCCAAGAAAATGCAGTCTATCCACCCCTCGTGTCTTACTTCCGTTACCTTATCATAAAACTCCAGTAGGTTTGTGACGCAGGATTTTCATGTGTTAGTTACCATTTTATCCTAGGCACATGTCGATTAGACACTAGGCCCGTTTTGTGTACTCGCCTAATTGTGGTTGCAGGGGTCGAGACTCGGCTCCTGCCCCCGCCTCTTCACTGATCGCTACTAGGTCCTCTCCCTCTCTGCTTCCTGAGCTGTCATACCTCTTCTTAAAACTATGTATGGTTCCTACCTCCACTACTTCACTAGCTAGGCTATTCCACTTCCTGACGACTCTGACTAAAGAAATACTTCCTAACGTCTCTGTGACTCGTCTGAGTCTTCAGCTTCCAGTTGTGTGTGTGTGTGTGTGTGTGTGTGTGTGTGTGTGTGTGTGTGTGTGTGTGTGTGTGTGTGTGTGTGTGTGTGTGTGTGTGTGTGTGTGTGTGTAAAATATGGAATATTATGGTTTCGAAAGAGACGTGAACAAACACTGCGGCATAGAAAACGTTTCGGTCCTGAGACCTTGATAACTTCTAACGGTTAGAGGTGATCAAGGTCCCCAGGACCAAAATGTTTCCTAATAAATATGTCCTAGTGTTTGTTCACGTGTTTTTCTAAATCAATTTGCATCGTATTTTCATGTTTTAACCATTTTTTTTAAACGAAACCTTTCCCCGTCTTTCTCCTGACGTTTAATGAAATGACAGGGAAACAAAGGTAACGTTTGCTGCAGCTGTAGCTGTGTTGCTGCGCACTAGAGCTGCTCTCCTGTTTTATGTCGCATGTGGTGTAGTGATTAATGTGTAATAATTAATGTTTAGTGATTAATACGTGGTGTATTGATTAACCTGGTGTAGTGATTAACCTGGTGTAGTGATTAACATGTTTTCTCGTGACTGTTGCGTCCCGATGGTTAACCCTGGACGGTTAAAGAACCTTAACAAGAAAGTTATAGTTTTGTGATGTGTATAACATGTTCAACATTTAGCAGTCTTAATTGATATGTTTCGCCCGTGCTGTAAGCTTCTTCAGTCGAACACAGAGACGAATTAAAAGCTCTGTATTCGCCTGATAAAGCCTGCAACGCAAGGGAAACTTTTCGTCATTAAAGATAGACAAGTGTTGCCCGTCTCAATCATCGTGTCTGTTTTGTATACCAGTTATAATTCATGATACATTTGATCTGTAGCCCAGCAAAATGTGTGTACAGATACCTGCTGGACAACACTGTTTGTTTGCTCTCATTGTTGTACTGGCGAGTGAAGCTGGCTGGCCAGCTAGTTAGATGAGAGAACGTCAACAGACTAAGACTGGAACCACCTCCGCTTGTGCTGAGTGACCCATACGAATTTAGCGCTTCAAATATACTATTGCTGGGTAGGTATTGAATAGGCAAATGTACCTTTGTTATAGCGTAGTCTGAAAACATTTAAACGTTAAATAACGGTAGAATGACAATTAAATATTAGTGTATAAGTACTGTTTTCCAATACTTTGTAGAGATGTATATGTAAATATTGTCAACATTAAAAGTATTTTCTGTGATATACAAAAAAAAAAAAATACTAAATTTCGTAAATGTGTGCACATTACTAAAGGTTCATCAGGCAAATAGAATATCAACATCAATGGGTCATTGCAATATATTTACAGCTGCTTCCATCAGTGGGTAATTTTTTAAACAGATATCAAGAGGCAAGTATCTTGATCACACAGACAACTTTTAATCATGTCTTGACCAGTCAGACGCCTTTCACGAATGTATAGATATATTACCCGCTATTTGTTCGTAATCTATTTTAGTAAATGGTTCATTGACGTGTGAGGCGCCAGTGTTATGGTTGATGTGTGACGGAGAGGTTGATCAAAGCCTCGACCAGTTTTGTTTACTGAAGTTGGCCACATTAACACAAGTGTTAATTTGATAGAAAACAAGCTACCTGCTCTTCCCTCTAGTGTAAAACGGATGGTTGTGGTGATCATTCTTTCCCTCTCCCCGGTGTTGGTGATGCCCCCCTTTGTCCCCGGTGTTGGTGATGCCCCCCTTTGTCCCCGGTGTTGGTGATGCCCCCCTTTGTCCCCGGTGTTGGTGATGCCCCCCTTTGTCCCCGGTGTTGGTGATGCCCCCCTTTGTCCCCGGTGTTGGTGATGCCCCCCTTTGTCCCCGGTGTTGGTGATGCCCCCCTTTGTCCCCGGTGTTGGTGATGCCCCCCTTTGTCCCCGGTGTTGGTGATGCCCCCCTTTGTCCCCGGTGTTGGTGATGCCCCCCTTTGTCCCCGGTGTTGGTGATGCCCCCCTTTGTCCCCGGTGTTGGTGATGCCCCCCTTTGTCCCCGGTGTTGGTGATGCCCCCCTTTGTCCCCGGTGTTGGTGATGCCCCCCTTTGTCCCCGGTGTTGGTGATGCCCCCCTTTGTCCCCGGTGTTGGTGATGCCCCCCTTTGTCCCCGGTGTTGGTGATGCCCCCCTTTGTCCCCGGTGTTGGTGATGCCCCCCTTTGTCCCCGGTGTTGGTGATGCCCCCCTTTGTCCCCGGTGTTGGTGATGCCCCCCTTTGTCCCCGGTGTTGGTGATGCCCCCCTTTGTCCCCGGTGTTGGTGATGCCCCCCTTTGTCCCCGGTGTTGGTGATGCCCCCCTTTGTCCCCGGTGTTGGTGATGCCCCCCTTTGTCCCCGGTGTTGGTGATGCCCCCCTTTGTCCCCGGTGTTGGTGATGCCCCCCTTTGTCCCCGGTGTTGGTGATGCCCCCCTTTGTCCCCGGTGTTGGTGATATCCCCCTCTTCCCTTGACTTGTACTCGCTGGGACGCAGGCGAGAGAGATTTCACACACTCACTCACTCACTCCGTCCGAAAGTAAAAGACTGGGCAGGCGGTACAAAATACTCTCCATTGAAAAGTAGGGTCTCCATTGGTACATTAAGATAAAACACTTAAGTGTCCGGGGCCCAAAACTGTTCAACAGCCTCCCACCATGCATAAGGGGAATTACCAATAGGTCCCTGGCTGCCTTCAAGAGGGAGCTTAGTCCGTGCCGGATCAGTCGGGCTGGGGTTCGTACTTTGAACTATGTGCGGCCAGCAGTAACAGCGTGGTTGATCAGGCCCTGACCCAACGGGAGGTCTGGTCGTGGATCGGTCCCCAGGGGCGTTAATCCCCGGAGTACCCTTCTGGTAGATCCCCCTCGCCCCGGTGTTGGTGGTCGTCGTCGTGATCTTCCTTGTCCCCCCCCCCCCTCCCCAAGTTTCCCCAACTTCAACACTAGTGAAGTTGAGGATGGGGTCGGGATCGCCCTTCCCTACTCACCACTTCTTAGATAAATTCACTAGACATCACATTGGCTGTGAGCCAACTACATCCATCACAATAACTTCCACAGCATAGTAGTCCTTTGTCAGTGCCGCTAAGATTTACTGACCCCTGTGGTGGTCACACCTTTATTTCAGTGTCAATACTCGTTAAATAATATATGAAATTAATCACATTGTTAAAATGTTTAATTTTCAGGTATTTCCCCAAGAGAAGCAGCAGTATGTACTAGGGATGACCATAAGTCTCTCTCCGTATATAACCCAAAGTTATTCAATCAATATTAAAGGTCATAGTTTAAAATAGACTTAGGATGGCCCCAAAATGGAAACTGGATGTTAATAGAATTACTGCCACGAGAGAGAGAGAAATAGCTCTCTCTCTCTCTCTCTTATATAGCTAGCTCGTCACGTTGAAGGTTGGTTCATTGTTACCTGATATGCGTGTCCAAGATTGATACAGACCAGTCCTTATATAACATTACTGTGATTGAAGTGGCTGTATGATTACTCAGCAATTCTCTAAGACATTACAAAAGTGAATGAATTCCTTTCTGTAAATAGTGCATCGTTGTTATAAAACTGGATGAAAACAATACTGTAGAATGTGTAACGAGAGAGAAAAGTAGTTCATAAGAATGCTTTCTTACCTACCCTCGGTGTTCTCCCTCCACCACACTTTCCCGAGGAGCAACTATGGCATGAAATATAAAAGTGTCAGTGTCGTTTGAAAACGCGTATAACAGAGAGCAAGTTGGACAAACTTCCGCTCCAAGACGAGCTTTTCATATACAAACTTTCGTGCCGTACATAAATCTTTCTTGGGAAGTGTAGAGATTTTAAGGTCAGACTAAAGAGTCGGGTGTGGGGACTTTGGCTACGTACAGGTGTCTGTCCAGTTAGGGTGAGTTAGGCTAAGAGATTAGTGATGCTGAAGGGGCTCTGATATTTTTCTGTCATGTCGTCGTATGTTTGACTACTACTAGTGCTTTTATGATGAGGTCAGCATCTTTCCAAGCCATGAAGTGCGCATGTTAATGCCGGTGGATTAACATGTAGAATCCTGGTGTTTGATTTGTCAGGTGTTTTTTTTTTTTACCTTCATGTGGGATTGATGTCGGTTTGGCTCGGAATATCGATTGTACTTAGATCATGCATGGGTTAGGACGTCAGGATGGTGACAGATCACTGTGACAACGATGGCTCATATTCCTGTAAGTAAAACGTGTTTCATCATATTCTGTTAGGGAGGAAATAATAGATTATTATCCCTGGAGTGCTATTAACCCATGGTAACCCAAGAAAGCCAAGCTCATTTCCACTGGGGTCCTTAGGTATTCTCCAAGATGCGACCCACAATCAGCTATCATCCAGGTACCTATTTTCTACTAGATAGACACGGGCAGGTGTAAAGAAACTTACTCGTACATATTTCCCGGTATTCTGGTAGTGGTCGTAGCAAAACCTGTATATTATGTTGAGATATACCAACAGGTATGTTAAGACAATACATGGGTTTGTCTGGAGGTAGTGTTTTTTGGTGTGGTTTTGAATCTTGATTTTGGCATCTGGGGTTGTCTTGGGCGTGGGCTTCTCTACGGTAAATTTCTTCGAAGCGAAAAGTTACGTAATAAAGATGCCTTACTGTTTCACACGAGAATAATTGGGTATCTTTACTTTGTAGACATTTCTCCTAGTAGCTTTATCAGTACAATTCAAGGATATACTGTGAAAGCAGTAGAATTATATATTCGAAAGACGAGGAAATGAGTCCCTTAACGTAGGAGTAGGTGATCACTGTAGTCTTGAGGAATCCAAAGCACGGGCAGGAAAATTAGCACCGACATCAAAACTTATTGCTTGGGAAGCATTGACAATGGTTTGGGCTAATATTTTTGCAAGTGCCTAGCATGGGCCAGTAAGCCTGTTGCAGTGTTCCTCCTTTCTTACGCTCTTCTGTTTCATCCACCAGCGACCGTATTGATAATCTTTAGTAGGTTAAATATTTTCTTAATGCCATGAAAGCGCATATTGTGTTCTTCACATACGTAGAAAGACCTGTTATCTGGTGGTACACAATACGTGGCACACTGACACTGTAGATGAGCGGGTGAGAGGAACACTGCTATGATTGATTTATTGAACCAGGGCTATGATGTCAGTGGCTCCCAGCTGCAAGGACGTAAAGCTGCCCTCAATGTTGAGTTTGTGAGAGTGGAGTCTTAACTCCTGACCTTGCCTCTTAACTAGTAAACTCGTTAGTGATTAACTTTTTAAGTTAATGTCATTTGAGTTTAGTTAGTTTAGGTCCTACCCCAGGATGCCACCCACAACAGTCGAGTAACTTTATCAGGCTTTGTCAAGCCTGACGAAGCTCCTGGTGAGCGAAACGTTGCCACAAAAAAGTTACATTTAGTTGCACATGTCCTTTAAGCTAACAACTAGACTTATTTTTTTTTGCTAGGTAAGAGAGGCAATAGGATGTGTTGGGAGACTTGTCCATACCTGCCACCTAGGTCAGGGTTGAACTTTGGTACTTAGGCTTGTGAGCTGAACGCGCTGCTGTTGCCTAAATGTAGTGTAAGAATATTGAATTTTTATTTAGGTTTAAGATTAGGAAGTTAAAATGAGCGTATTTGAAGCTTGTGTAGTTAAGAGGAAAGTATAAAATTAGAATAATGCTAATGTAGGCAGAGGTGAGATATTATTGTGTTTAATGAGTTTTTCAACTTCGTATTTATTTTGTACATAAAAATATTAAACTATTTATATTGTGATTGTTTTTATGAATAGGTTTAGCTTGGGCGTGTTATTGTATATATTGTCAACACAATTGTCCTTAAAGATTTGTTAATTCATATCATGAATTAAGGAAAGATCCTGGACTTCAATTTACGAAAGCAAAGCAAATGTAGTAGTGGATAAGGTAGATTATAGTGGGAAAATAAACATGTTATTCAGAGACTGGGAAACTAACGTGCCCATTAATCTTTGTTTCCTACATGTTGAAGTGCTGCAAATATTTATCTATTGCCTTGTCTCGTGCCGCAGGTCTGGGGATGGAAACATCGTCAGGTGCTTCATCCTCGTCAGGGATGTGCTCGTTACCTTGCACACCTGTAGAAGAGGAGCGGCCAGGCTCCTCCCTCAGCACAGCCTCCCGCTCCTCCAGGATCCCTCGGCTCACCCGCTCTGCCTCCCTCAGGATAAAGTCCTCCACAGTGTCGTATAGCAGCAGCGTAACAAACAACACGCCGGAGACGAAGACGACGACGGAGGGCAAGAGCAACGCAGACCCGCGTCCTACCTCTCGTGCAGAAGTTAAAGGCATCACCAGGTGAGGCCGGGCTCTCCTAATGTCTTAAGAGGTCAGTGTGTGTGTGTGGGGGGGGGGGTGAGAGGGAAGGATGAGTACTCCAGCTGTCGTTCATGTAATGTAGCTTAACTCGTAAAGTTGCATATTGCAGCGCTTCTAAAATTATGATTCGAGTCAGTTTGTGTATTATCTCAGTTTCTGAGGCAATTTTTTTTTATCTTGTGAGGTAACTGTTAGTTGCTCTTGTGAGCTAAGCTGTCAAGTAAAAAACTTAGGCATAATTGTCAGATGCTCTTTCAGAAACTGAACAGGTTGATTGAGAATCTTCAAAACAAGAGAAACAACGTTAATGGTGGTAGTTATGAAATACTACTACTACTACCACTACTACCACCACTACTACTACTACTACCACCACCACTACTACCACTACTACTACCACTACTACTACTACCACTACTACTACTACTACTACTACCACTACCACCACTACTACTACCACTACTACCACTACCACCACTACCACCACTACTACTACTACCACTACTACTACTACCACTACTACTACTACTACTACCACCACTACTACTACTACCACTACTACCACCACTACCACTACTACCACCACTACCACTACTATACTACTACCACCACCACCACTACTACTACCACCACCACTATTACTACCACCACTACTACTACCACTACTACTACCACTACTACTACTACCACTACTACCACCACTACCACTACTACCACCACCACCACTACTACCACCACTACTACTACCACCACTACTACTACCACCACTACTACTACTGCTACCACTACTACTATCACTACCACTACTACTACTACCACTACTACTACCACCACTACTACCACCACCACTACCACCACTACTACTACCACTACCACCACTACCACCACTACTACCACTACCACCACTACTACTACCACTACCACCACTACTACCACTACCATTACTACCACTACTACCACTACCACCACTACTACTACCACTACCACCACCACTACTACTACTACCACTACCACCACCTCTTCTTCCTGGCTATATATAGCCGTCCTGCTCCACTTCTGGTTAGTTTGACTTTGTAAATGGTCCAAGTCGGACCGAAACGTCGTCGTAAGCTTCTCTCTCTTATGTGCGGGTTAATTGTGTATCGTTCCAGTCACGGTATTGTGCCTTTTTTTGTTATTTATTGATAGTTATGAAATCTGTGGCACACTAAAGACTGCACTGTTCTACGCTCAGGGCAGGAGAGAGAGAGAGAGCAGTTAGAAAATGTGCAGAGGTCATATATTGCCCGCATAGTGTCATAAAAACTTCTAAACTGCTGGGAACATCTCGGAGCACTTGCATTATCATCTCCAGAAAGGAGAAGAGAAATGTATTTAATAATAATAGGCGCTCCCTACACAAATTGATTAAGTTCTACATAAACTGTGAGCGCCATCCCGCCGAATACATTCCTGTTTCTTTGTTTATTTTTTCTGTCGTGTGGCGCAGAGATTGAAGGTCACTTTCCCTTGAAAATTGGCATTCTGAGCCTTGGTAACTCGTGCATGATCTAAATATAAAATTTGATGGAACTGATACTCGGAGGAGGACTTTTTGCTCAACTGTGGGAGTGCAGGATTTACACACCTCAGCGTCAGGAAACACTTGTGTTTCCTGATAAACCTTACCTAACCTAACCAAACCTCTGCCAGTAGTAACTTTTTTTTTAATTGGCGCTTGCTGAGAGTGCCTTGTGTACATGAAGGACACTTGAGTCTGTCACTCACCTAAACATTGCTGCTCTAACGTACTGGGGTGAAAAAATTGGCAGTGTATAAAATAAACTCAACTACAGTATCAACATCTTCGGTTCAATACCTTAATATTACCAGCAGAAATCATAAATCGGCTGTGGTGGCTGTGCGGGTCTTTGGGTCATTAGCAACATACTAGTTACTCTTGCAGTCAACAAGGAAACCTAGCCTTAGGCGGGGCTGCTAGGGTAGAAGGAACCTCGAAACTTGTTCCATGTGTTACTCCTTGTACGAATAAATCTTAAAGTAGTAAAGCAACAATCTACATTATCTCCAGAGGTCTGGAGCTAATGTTGAATGTTGTCACCCTTTCCCTTCCCGTTTGATTCATATTAAACTCGGTTAATGGTGATAACTAAGTCATGAAGATTCCTAACTAAACCAGCAGACTGAAAGTGCGTGTAGACACGATTGCTTAGTGAAGCGTGTCAAACTTTTAGATGCGGTGTGGGGAATATGTGGACCAAATTTAAGGAAACTCTGTTGGAAAAGGATAAAATCTCAGAGGAGAGAGAAGCGACTGTTGAAGCGACCACAGCTCCCACCAACCTATATGACAAGAGCAGCTCAAATGTCTATAGTCTATACATTAATCCAGATAAGTGCCATATCATGGGAAATGCTGTGGATCATGTTCATTATATACCGTGAGAGGGCGAGCGCATATGTAATATAAAAATGTGCTACAGGATATTACGATAGGATACCGACGAGAAATATTAAAATAGACCAATGATGGTTTAAATACGAACGTTGCAATACCATAGTAAGACACCTGAGGTCTTTCAAAGAACAAGGAACAAATGGCGTCCGTGCTCGATACAACTTTTAGCCCATTATTTACAGTCAGACTAAGGGATCATGTTCAGGCCACAACTTTGAGCCTGAAACTCTCCTCCATCCTACTCCTTCCTGAAAGGTTACCTATAGTTAGTTTCAGGGGTTACTGGCCCCACGCCTCAGACCCAGACCAGGCCTCCTGGCTGCTGGCACCATTGACCATGCTGTTGGTGCCAGCTGCACCAAAGTATGCATCATAGCCTGGCTCATCAGAAATCAACTTTAGGAACTTATCAGTATTCCTCTTGAAGACAGCTAGAGGTTTGCCGAGGGTGGTGAAGTCTTTGTTCTTTACACAGCATTTCGTCTTTAATTTTTCATTGGAGGTATGCACCGTCTGCCAAGCGTCTTGCATTCGTGTGAAGTGATTTTTAGTGTGCAAGTTTGGAACCACTCCCTGTAGGATTTCGCATGTTTAGATTATGATGCATCTTTCTCGCCTACATGCCAAGGAGTACTGTTTGAGGGACTTTAAGTGTGCCCAGTAATTAAGGTGCTTGACTGAATTTATATGAGCAGTAAAGGTTCTCTTAAGTTCTGCAGCACTACAATTTTACTATGCTACTACTATATTGCTACTATTATACTGCTACTACTATACTGCTACTACTATACTGTTACTACTATACTGTTACTACTATACTGTTACTATTATACTGCTACTATTATACTGCTACTATTATACTGCTACTATTATACTGCTACTATTATACTGCTGCTACTATACTGCTACTACTATACTGCTACTATTATACTGCTACTATTATACTGCTGCTATTATACTGCTACTATTATACTGCTACTATTATACTGCTACTATTATACTGCTGCTATTATACTGCTACTACTATACTGCTACTACTATACTTCTACTATTATACTGCTACTATTATACTGCTATTATACTGCTACTATTATACTGCTACTATTATACTGCTACTACTATACTATTATACTGCTACTACTATACTATTATACTGCTACTACTATACTGCTGCTATTATACTATTATACTGCTACTATTATACTGCTACTACTATACTGCTACTATTATACTGCTACTATACTGCTACTACTATACTGCTACTATTATACTGCTGCTATACTGCTACTACTATACTGCTACTACTATACTGCTACTACTATACTGCTACTATTATACTGCTACTATTATACTGCTACTATTATACTGCTACTACTATACTGCTATTATACTGCTACTATTATACTGCTGCTATTATACTGCTGCTATTATACTGCTATTATACTGCTACTATTATACTGCTATTATATTGCTATTATATTGCTACTACTATACTATTATACTATTATACTGCTATTACTATACTGCTACTATTATACTGCTACTATTATACTGCTATTATACTGCTACTATACTGCTACTATTATACTGCTACTATACTGCTGCTGCTACTGCTATACTGCTGCTGCTACTGCTATACTGCTGCTGCTACTGCTATACTGCTGCTGCTACTGCTATACTGCTGCTGCTACTGCTATACTGCTGCTGCTACTACTGCTATACTGCTGCTACTACTGCTATACTGCTGCTGCTACTGCTATACTGCTGCTGCTACTGCTATACTGCTGCTGCTACTACTATACTGCTGCTGCTACTGCTATACTGCTGCTGCTACTGCTATACTGCTGCTGCTACTACTATACTGCTGCTGCTACTACTATACTGCTGCTACTACTATACTGCTGCTACTACTGCTATACTGCTGCTGCTACTACTATACTGCTGCTGCTACTGCTATACTGCTGCTGCTACTGCTATACTGCTGCTGCTACTGCTATACTGCTGCTGCTACTGCTATACTGCTGCTGCTACTGCTATACTGCTGCTGCTACTGCTATACTGCTGCTGCTACTGCTATACTGCTGCTGCTACTGCTATACTGCTGCTGCTACTACTATACTGCTGCTACTACTACTATACTGCTGCTGCTACTACTATACTGCTGCTGCTACTACTATACTGCTGCTGCTACTACTATACTGCTGCTGCTACTACTATACTGCTGCTGCTACTACTATACTGCTGCTGCTACTACTATACTGCTGCTGCTACTACTATACTGCTGCTGCTACTACTATACTGCTGCTGCTACTACTATACTGCTGCTGCTACTGCTATACTGCTGCTGCTACTACTATACTGCTGCTGCTACTACTATACTGCTGCTGCTACTACTATACTGCTGCTGCTACTTCTATACTGCTGCTGCTACTGCTATACTGCTGCTGCTACTACTATACTGCTGCTGCTACTTCTATACTGCTGCTGCTACTACTATACTGCTGCTGCTGCTACTACTATACTGCTGCTACTACTACTATACTGCTGCTGCTACTACTATACTGCTGCTGCTACTACTATACTGCTACTACTACTACTATACTGCTGCTGCTACTACTACTACTACTATACTGCTGCTGCTACTACTATACTGCTGCTGCTACTACTATACTGCTGCTACTACTACTATACTGCTGCTACTACTACTATACTGCTGCTACTACTGCTATACTGCTGCTGCTACTACTATACTGCTGCTGCTACTACTATACTGCTGCTGCTACTACTATACTGCTGCTGCTACTACTATACTGCTGCTGCTACTACTATACTGCTGCTGCTACTACTATACTGCTGCTGCTACTACTATACTGCTGCTGCTACTACTATACTGCTGCTGCTACTACTATACTGCTGCTGCTACTACTATACTGCTGCTGCTACTATACTGCTGCTACTACTACTATACTGCTGCTGCTACTACTATACTGCTGCTGCTACTACTATACTGCTGCTACTACTGCTATACTGCTGCTACTACTGCTATACTGCTGCTGCTACTGCTATACTGCTGCTGCTACTACTGCTATACTGCTGCTACTACTGCTATACTGCTGCTACTACTGCTATACTGCTGCTGCTACTGCTATACTGCTGCTGCTACTACTATACTGCTGCTGCTACCTGTAGTACTACTATACTGCTGCTGCTACCTGTAGTACTACTATACTGCTGCTGCTACCTGTAGTACTACTATACTGCTGCTGCTACCTGTAGTACTACTATACTGCTGCTGCTTCTACTATACTGCTGCTACTACTACTATACTGCTGCTACTACTACTATACTGCTGCTACTACTACTATACTGCTGCTGCTACTACTATACTGCTGCTGCTACTACTATACTGCTGCTGCTACTATACTGCTGCTGCTACTACTATACTGCTGCTACTACTACTATACTGCTGCTGCTACTACTATACTGCTGCTGCTACTACTATACTGCTGCTACTACTACTATACTGCTGCTACTACTACTATACTGCTGCTTCTACTACTATACTGCTGCTGCTACTGCTATACTGCTGCTGCTACTACTATACTGCTGCTGCTACTGCTATACTGCTGCTGCTACTACTATACTGCTGCTGCTACTACTATACTGCTGCTACTACTACTATACTGCTGCTGCTACTATACTGCTGCTGCTACTACTATACTGCTGCTACTACTATACTGCTGCTACTACTATACTGCTGCTACTACTACTATACTGCTGCTGCTTCTACTATACTGCTGCTGCTACTCATACCGCTGCACTACTACCTATACCTGCATACTCACTACTACCATACCGCGCCACCTACCATACCGCTGCCACCACCATACCGCTGCCTATACCATACCGCTGCCACTACTACATACCTGCTACTCACTACTACCATACCTGCTGCTACTACCATACCGCTGCCACCACTATACCTGCTGCCACCTACCATACCGCTGCATACACGCATACCGCCACACTACCTACCACTCCAACCGCTGCTGCCACCACCATACCGCTGCTACCACTATTATACCGCTATACCACTACTACCATCACCGCCGCCACTACCATACCGCCGCCTGCCACTACCATACCACCAGCCAGCCACTACATACCGCCGCTACCTACCGCTATACCGCTACCACTATACCATACCGCTGCTGCTACTACTATACCGCCGCCACCATACCTGCCACTACTCACCTACCATACCTGCCACCACTACTACCATACCTGCTGCTGCCCTACTATACATCCGCTACCGCCACCATACCTGCTGCTACCACCTACCATACCTGCCTGCCATACACTACCTCCATACCGCCGCTACCTACCACTACCTAACTGCTGCCACTACTACCGTACTGCCGCTACCATACCGCTGCCACTACCATACCTGCCATACCACGCCATACTGCCACCACTACTACCTATACCGCTGCAGCTACTCATACTGCCGCATATACCACTACCACTACCACTACCATACCTCCACTATACCTGCTACTACGTCCACCTACCACCTACCATACCGCTGCCGCTACTACCTATACCTCCGCTAGCCTACTATATACCGCCGCTACTACCTACCTATACCGCCTGCTACCACCTACCATACCGCCTCTGCCTACCTACCATACCGCCTGCCACTACCTACCATACCTGCCGCTACTACCTATACCGCCGCCACCACCATACCGCCGGCCACCATACCGCCGCTGCTACCTAGCTATACCGCCGCACTACCACCATACCGCCGCTGCCACTCACCATACCGCTGCCGCTACTACCTATACCGCTGCTACTACCACCATACCGCTGCTGCTACTACCATACCGCTGCCACTACCACCTATACCGCTGCTACCACATACCTGCTGCCTACACATACCCCGCGCCCCATACCGCTGCTGCCACTACCATACCGCTGCATGCCACACCATACCGCTGCCGCTACTACCATACCGCTGCCGCTACTACCATACCGCTGCCTGCTACCTACCATACCGCTGCTACACTACCATACCGCTGCCGTTCACCATACCGCCTGCCTGCTACCTACTATACCGCTGCTACTACCATACCGCTGCGCACACTACCGCCGCCGTCACCTGCTTGCCGCTACTACCACCTACCGCCTTGCTACTACTACCATACCGCCATACATACCACCATACCGCCTGCTACCTACTGCCGCTACCACCATACCGCCTGCCACCTCCACCATACCGCTACACTACCACCATACCGCCGCTGCCTACCATACCGCCTAGCCACACCCCATACCGGCCGCCACCACCATACCGCTGCTGCTACTACCATACCGCTGCTGCTACCATACCGCTGCTGCTACTGCCATACCTGCTGCTACTACTACCATACCGTCGCGCTACCACTATACCGCTGCTGCTACTACCACTATGCCACTGCGCTGCTACTACCATACCGCTGCCACTACTATACCTGCCGCCTGACTACCTACATACCGCTGCTGCCACTACCATACGCTGCTGCTACTGCCACCACCTGCCGCCTGCCACTACTACCATACCGCTGCCTCCACATATACTGCTGCTACCATACATGCTGCCGCTACCTTGCTGCTACTACCATACTCCGCATACCACTGCCACCATACCGCGTGCTACTACTATACCGCTGCCGCTACTACTTCATACTGCCTGCTGCTACTACTATACCTGCTGCTGCTACTACCATACCGCTGCTGCCACTACCATACCGCCGCTGCTACTATACCTGCCTTGCACACTACCATACCGCCTGCCATACTACCATCCGCTGCTGTACTACCATACCGCGCTGCACTACTATACTGCTGCTACTACCATACCGCTGCTGCTACTACCATACTGCCGCTGCTACTACCATACCGCTGCCGCTACCACCATACCGCTGCTGCTACTACCATACCGCTGTGCTACTACCTATACCGCTGCTGCTACTGCCATACCGCTGCTGCTGCCACCTACCATACCGCCGCTGCTACCACCTATACCGCTGCTACCACTACCTATACTGCTGCTGCCTACTACCATACCGCTGCCGCTACTACCATACTCCATACCTGCTGCCACTACCATACCGCCTGCTGCTACTACCTATACCGCTGCTGCTACTACTATACCGCTCGCCTGCACTACCTTCTACTGCTGCTGCCTACTACCATACCGCTGCCGCTACCACTTATACCGCTGCCTACCTACTACCATACCGCCTGCCTGCTACTCACCATACCGCTGCTACCACCACATACCGCCTGCCGCCACCACCATACCGCTGCCTACTACCATACCGCTTGCTGCTACCTACCTATACCTGCCTGCTACTACTACCATACCGCTGCTGCTACTCCATACGCCTGCCGCCACACCATACCGCCGCTACTACCATACGCTGCTGCTATCTACATACCGCTGCTGCTACTACTATACTGCTGCTGCTACTACTATACCTGCCTGCATGCACTACCATACCGCCGTTGCCGACTACCATACTGCTGCTACTACCTACATACGCCGTACCACTACCATACGCTGCCGCTACTACCTATACCGCTGCTGCTACAGCCATACCTGCTGCCACTACCCATACCGCGCCTGCTACCACTATACCGCCGCCGCCTACTACCATACCGCCGCTGCTACCACTATACTGCCGCACTACACCATACCGTGCTGCTACCACCATACCGCCGCTGCTACCACCATACCGCCGCTACTCCACATACCGCGCGCTACTACCATACCGCCGCTACACCATACCGCTGCCACTACCACCATACCGCCGCCGCACCACATACCGTTGCTTCACTACCATACCGCCGCCACCACTACCTATCCGCTGCCAGGGCTACTCACCTATACCGCTGCCATACCACTACCATACCTGCTGCTGCCTACTACTATACCGCTGCCTACTACCTACTATACCGCTCGCAACTACCATGCCGCCCTACTACCATACCGCTGCTACTACTACTACACTGCCTGCCGCCTACTACCATACCTGCTGCACCACCATACCGCCCCACCTACCATACCGCTGCTACCTACTACCATACCGCTGCTGCCACCATACCGCCATGCCACCTGCTCCGCTACCACTACCATACCTGTATGCATACCACATACCGCCGCCTGCCTACCACCTATACCGCTGCCTACCTACTACCATACCGCTGCCACCATCACCATACCGCTGCTGCCACCTACCATACCGCCTGCCGCCTACTACCATACCGCTGCCACTTACACCATACCGCTGCCGCAATCACTATACCGCCGTGCTACCTACCATACCTGCTGCTACTACTCACCATACCTGCTGCTGCCACCTACATACCGCTGCCGCTACTACTCATACCGCCTGCTACTACTACCATACCGCTGCCCACCACCATACCGCTGCCTACTACATACCCCGCTGCTACCACTACCATACCGCTGCTGCTACCACCATACCGCTGCCTGCTACCATACCGCTGCTGCTACCACTATACCGCCGCTGCCACTACCATACCGCGCTGCTACCACTATACCGCCTGCTACTACCACCTACCACCGCCGCTACACTACCATACCGCTGCCACTACTACCATACCTGCTGCTACTACTACCATACCGCTGCTGCTACTACCTATACCGCTGCTACTACCACTACCACCGCTGCTGCTACTACCTATACCGCTGCTGCTCACATACCGCTGCTACACTGGCCATACCGGCTGCTACTACTACCTATACCGCATGCTGCCACTACCATACTCGCTGCTACTACCATACCATGCTGCTACTACTACCATACCGCTGCTGCTACTACTATACCGTGCCACTACCATACCGGCTGCGTCTACTACCACTATACCGCCTGCTACACCTACTTACACTCCATACCGCTGCTGCATACTCATCTGCTACTACCGCAATACGCTGCTACTACCACTATACTGCTGCTGCTACTACTATACTGCTGCCACTACTCCATACCGCTGCTCATACTACTACATACCGCTGCTGCTACTACTATACTGCTGCTACATACATACCGTTGTTGCTACATACTCCGCTGCTGCTACTACATATCGCTGCTATTACTACCATACTGCTGCTGCTCTACTATACTACCATACTACACCATACCGCTGCGCTACTACATACTGCTCTCACATACCGCTGCTGCTACTACTATAATCGCTGCTACTACTATACCGCGCCGCTACTACTATACTGCTCACATACTACCTACCGCTGCTACTACTACCATATGCTGCCGTACTACATACCCGGCTACTACTATACCGCTGCTACTACTACCATACCGCGCCGCTGCCACTACCATACCGCCTCTACCACCATACCGCTGCATACTACTATACCGCTGCTGCCAGATGCCAACCTGCTGCTGCTACCATACACCGGCCTCTACCACCATACCGCCGCCTACCACCATACCGCCGCCTTACCATACCGCACCTAATACCGCTGCCACTACCTACCATACCGCCTGCCGCCACCACCATACCGCTGCCACTACCACCATACACCGCCGCCTACTACCACCACACCGCTGCCACACCATACCGCCGCCGCCACTACCATACCGCCTGCCACCTACCATACCTGCCGCCGCCACTACCATACCGCTGCGCTACTACCATACCGCCGCTGCTACTCCATACCGCTGCTGCTACTACTATACCGCTGCCACACTACCATACCACCGCCGCACCACTACCATACCGCCGCTGCTACACATACCGCTGCCATACTACATACGCCGCTGCACCACATACCGCCGCCTACCACTAATACCGCTGCCTACTATCCACTACCAACACCGCTGCTACTACTACCATACCTGCCTGCTGCTACTACTATACCTGCCTGCTACCACATACTACCGCCTGCTACCTACATACCGCCGCTGCCTACCTATACTGCTACTACTACTACATACCGCGCTGCTACTACCATACCGCTGCTACTACCATACCGTCCGCTGCCACCTACATCATACCGCTGCTGCTACCTACCATACCGCCACACTACCATACTGCCTGCTACCTACCATACCGTGCTACCTACTACCATACCGTTGCCTGCTACCACCATACCGTTGCCACTACCACCGCATACTACCATACCGTCTACCATACCGCCTGCCACTGCGCACTCCACCTATACTCCGCTGCCACTACCACCATACCGCTGCTGCTACCTACCTATACCGCTCCAGCTGCTGCTACTACTACTATACTGCTGCTGCTACTACTATACTGCTGCTACTACTACTATACTGCTGCTACTACTACTATACTGCTGCTGCTACTACTATACTGCTGCTACTACTACTATACTGCTGCTGCTACTACTATACTGCTGCTACTACTACTATACTGCTGCTACTACTACTATACTGCTGCTGCTACTACTATACTGCTGCTACTACTACTATACTGCTGCTGCTACTGCTATACTGCTGCTGCTACTACTATACTGCTGCTACTACTACTATACTGCTGCTGCTACTGCTATACTGCTGCTGCTACTACTATACTGCTGCTGCTACTACTATACTGCTGCTGCTACTACTACACTGCTGCTACTACTATACTGCTGCTACTACTACTATACTGCTGCTGCTACTACTATACTGCTGCTGCTACTACTACACTGCTGCTACTACTATACTGCTGCTGCTACTACTACTATACTGCTGCTGCTACTACTATACTGCTGCTACTACTATACTGCTGCTGCTACTACTATACTGCTGCTGCTACTACTATACTGCTGCTGCTACTACTATACTGCTGCTACTACTACTATACTGCTGCTACTACTATACTGCTGCTACTACTACTATACTGCTGCTACTACTACTATACTGCTGCTACTACTATACTGCTGCTGCTACTACTACTATACTGCTGCTACTACTACTATACTGCTGCTACTACTACTATACTGCTGCTACTATACTACCACTATACTACTACCACCACTATCACTACTACCACCACCTACCAGCTACCTTCTTGTGCCCAACTAACACATTACAATGATTTAACCCACCACCATTTTCTCTGAAATAATTTACATTGACCTTTCCGGTTATCTTAGGTTAAATCTGCATCATTTACCAAAAAATATTCCTTTACCATTTGTTTATTTTAATAATTGTATAACTGTGTTGTACGAGAGAAATATACAATGTGACATGATTTTTACGTTTTGTAAGGGATTCATGCAATAAAAGGTTTGATTTTTTTTTGTATGTTTCTTTGTATTCTGAGTAAATATAATATACCAGACCCTTTTCACGCACACGTTCAGACTACATAGTTTCGGCTTTGCAACATTTTTTATTTTCCCAGCTTTTGAAACCCCTGCGATTTATTGAATGAAATTTTAGTTTCGACCTAGATCTAGGAGTCGTAACGTTTGTCCTCCACGTGACTGTCACTCCAAGTGCTTTCATTGTAATCTACTGGCTACATTGAATATTGTATTTTGAAGGAGAGGAATGTTTCGCCACTGTACATTAACCTTGATCTCGTCAAACAACTGGTGGAGACAATGGGCAAGTATCATCCGGCATCTGTTAGGAAAGTTATCTCCAGACTTAGTGAGGCCAAGATTAATGAAGGTATGTATGTAGGATGGTAAACGTGCCTGTTTATGAATGAAGGAGTTTCTACTGGTAGTGAATGATTTAGCAGCGTGATAGTTGTTAAAGAATGTGCAACGGGTTTCAAGGCAGACATCCTTCAGCTAGAAGGCTCTGGTAGATGAACTACTGCAAATTTACCAACAACTGGGCTGCACCATATTACTCAAACCGTTTCTTCCACTTTTTTTTTTTACGATAATTTGTCTGATACGAGCGATAAACATGATTCCATCTGGATGTTGCAGCGCTAAAAACACGCTACAAAGCTAGATGGAGTACCTAAATGCTTGCTGATTTCTGCTGGGTGTTGTAATGAGACCAGCCAACCAAGGCTTTCAGACCACACAGCTAAACATTGTTCATATGTTCGTAGTTGGATACCATGACACTGCCTACATTTTGGTCGAGTTAAATCTATTGACACCACAAAGGCTATTAAGGCTGCATACAAGTTGTTCACTTGTGAGGGAACTATAACAAAATTTTTGTCGTGTAATAAAGTTGGTAGAATTACCGACAATATGTAAAGTAAAAGGACACAAGTGCAACTAATGTGACATTTATTGTGGCAACGTTTCGCTCTCCAGGAGCTTTATCAAGCCATTACGGCTTGATAAAGCTCCTGGAGAGCGAAACGTTGCCACAATAAATGTCACATTAGTTGCACTTGTGTCCTTTTACTTTAAAATTTTTGTCGATACATTATACTCAACTTTAGACTGATACCACTACTATGAAAATTACAATACCTACGGCTACAGAGATCGATCTGTGGTACCCTTACTTTAATCCTTAAACCAGTGTCTCCTATATAATCTCTCAAATATAATCATCGTATAAACACTGAAAGATACACCTCACGGTGTGTATATCATTTAGTACATGTTAGCGTATACGATTTTTATAACCTTAGTATATGCAACTGTGATATACTTGTATTTTATTTCTTTCACATTAGTTTTATGTTGGAGTTTAATATGAACATGATGGAATAAAACCTTTAATTTATAAAACTCTTATTTTAAAGAAAGTGTGATATGCTACACAAAAGCAATTATATATTCTTGATCAATATTGTTTAATGAATATGATATCAGATGGTGTGTGTGTAGTTTCAAAACTAAAATTCGATACTGTAATTATTACAGATGCATTGTGGATGAGCAACGAGGTTTTAGTGGGTAGGGGATGTGTAGATCAAGTGTTTACATTGAAGCATATATGTGAACAGTATTTAGATAAAGGTAGGGAAGTGTTTATTGCATTTATGGATTTAGAAAAGACATATGATAGTGGATAGGGGAGCAATGTGGCAGATGTTGCAAGTATATGGAATAGGTGGTAAGTTATTAAATGCTGTAAAGAGTTTTTATGAGGATAGTGAGGCTCAGGTTAGTGTGTGTAGAAGAGAGACTACTTCCCGGTAAAAGCAGGTCTTAGATAGGGATGTGTAATGTCACCATGGTTGTTTAATATATTTATAGATGGGGTGTGAAGGAGGTCAATGCTAGGGTGTTAGGGAGAGGGGTGAGATTAAATTATGGGGAATCAGATACAAAATGGGAATTGACATTTACTTTTTGCTGATACTGTGCTTATGGGAGATTCTAAAGAAAAATTGCAAAGGTTAGTGGACGAGCTTAAGAGTGTGTGTAAAGGTAGGAAGTTGAAAGTGAACATAGAAAAGAGAAAGGTGATGAGGGTATCAAACGATTTAGATCAAGAAAAAATGGATATCACATTGGAGAGAGGGAGTATGGAAGAGGTGAGTGTTTTCAGATATTTGGGAGTTGACGTGTCAGCGGATGGATTTATGAAGGATGAGGTTAGCCATAGAATTGATGAAGGAAAAAAGGTGAGTGGTGTATTGAGGTATATGTGGAGACAAAAATCATTATCTATGGAGGCGAAGAAGGGAATGTATGAAAGTATAGCGGTACCAACACTTATATGGGTGTGAAGCTTGGTTTGTAAATGCTGCAGCGAGGAGGCGGTTGGAGGTGGTGATGTCCTGTCTATGGGCAATGTGTGGTGTAAATATTATGCTGAGAATTTGGAGTGTGGAAATTAGGAGGTGTGGAGTTAAAAATATTAGTCAGAGGGCTGAAGAGGGGTGGTTGAGGTGGTTTGGTCATTTAGAAAGAATGGATCAAAGTAGAATGACATGGAGAGCGTATAAATCTGTAGGTAAGGAAGGCGGGGTAGGGGTCGTCCTCGAAAAGGCTGGAGGGAGGGGGTAAAGGAGGTTTTGTGGGCGAGGGACTTGGACTTCCAACAAGCATGCTTGAGCATGTTAGGAGTGAATAGACAAATGGTATTTGGGACCTGACGAGCTGTTGGAGTGTGAGCAGGGTAATATTTAGTGAAGGGATTCAGGGAAACTGATTATTTTTATATAGCTGGACTTGAGTACTGGAAATGGGAAGTACAATGCCTGCACTTTAGAGGAGGGGTTTGGGATATTGGCAGTTTGGAGGGATATGTTGTATATCTCTTTTCCGCATTTGCTTCTAAACTGTTGTGTTCTTTGCACCTCTGCAAAAACTGTGATTATATATGAGGCGAGTGTTGAATGATGAAAGTATTTTCTTTTTGGGTCACCCTGCCTCGGTGGGAGACGGCCGACTTGTTAAAAACAGTTATTACAAACCTGTGTAGTGACCACCAGAGGTACCTGGCTCTTAATGTTGTGGTTCACATCCTTGACAGAGCATCAAGGGACCCAGATTGAAATAAGCCACTGGCTTTCTTGAGTTATTCTAGGTTACTTAACCTTCATTTTTCTCCAGCTGAGTGAAATAATTATCTGTCCTCCATCGCACAGATCAGCCAGCTTCGTCACATCGCGGGGGATGTATGGGCGCGCCTCTCCCCCCTCCACGACACACACGCCCACCTCAAGCCACCACCGACACTCGTCCTCCACTCCCAGGGTGTACGGACCCTCCCTCACGCCGGAGACCCCACGAAGGGTACACCACGCCAGCGCCTACACCAGGAGGACCACATCTCTCACTGAGAGGAAGACTCACGTAAGTGTCTCGTCCTGGCTCCTCATTCAAAATAGTTCTGGTAGTGACCCTTGAAGGTGCCTTGGTGCTGGTAAAAAGCTCTTGATTCATACCTATTTACCTTTTATTTTCCAGGCGCTGTATGATCCTCGCGGGTTTAGTGGTTACCCATGAGCATAGTTTTGGTTGTAACGTAGAAAGCGTAGCTTCTTCCCTATGTAAGAGTTTAGTATGATTTATAATTGAAGAGTGGTTGGTTGTAAATATTTCACGAGTGATTGTTTTTGAGAGGAGTCTTGGCGAGTATGAAGACGAGCATCGTACAAAGTGAAAACTCTTCAACTAGTGCTTGGTTTCGTGCATTAAGATGCTGCATCCAAATGTTATACTGTGATAAATGGCTTTGAAAACCAACAAGTTGAAGATTGAGACACTTAGGCAACATATAAGAATTTTTATTGAAACGTTTCGCCACACAGTGGCTTCATCAGTCCAATACAGAGCAGAAAGGTGTATAGTAGTAGTATGATGGCTCCACTGTGATCCTCCTGCTTCCACTCACTTGACTAAGTATATAAGCCACTTCTTTGGGCTTATGTTGTACTTTCTATAAGAGTAATGGACTAAACACACAGATTCCAGGCTGAGGGACTGATTACCTCAAACTACTCCTTACACCTTTCTACTTTATATTGGACTGATAAAGCCACTGTGTGGCGAAACGTTTCTTCAACAAAGATTCCTATATGTTGCACAAGTGTCTCAATCTTCAAATGTTATACTGTCTACAGTAGTGAATAATACACAACCCGACTTGGAACATTAACTAGGCACACACAGACGAGCCAAGGTAGGGAGCTTTCCCCTCGTATATATACTGGCTACCTACCTTCGTGCTAATGTGTCTTACTAGTTAATGGTCCAAGCCGGACCGAAATGGGCCTTATTTTTTCTCCTCTGTGCAGGCTTTGTTTATTATTCCACTCGGAGTATTGTGCCTTTTCATTCTTTACAATAGTGAAGACACATTGTACAAAGCATTCATGATAAAAATCTACAGTGTGAAAAGCTGTCACAACACTTTTAGAAATTATAATGCAAACAAAAGGTAAACATAAGTGGATTTTATGATCCAAATTTCGATTAGACATAAGTCAGAGGAAAAAGGATTTGTGTACTTCGTTTTGCAGACGCTGTCGTGTTTCAGCATAACACAATGATATAAATTAAGCCATAGAATTTAGACTAAATTGTATTTTATTCATTACCCTCAGCTTTCTGCTCCATAAATAATTAAAATAATGATGCGCACCTTATTTTGAAATCAGACCCCATTCTTTATATATTATATGGTGGTTTCTGGAGTACATTGAATGTTTGTTAGTGTGAGAAAACACTCGTTGACAGAACCCACTCGAATTTTTTATTCGACCTTCATCCAATATTCTATTAAGTTGAAAAGAAATCTTATGTTAGAGGTGGCAGCATGCAGACGTTGTTGTGTCTGTTATCAAGATGTAGTTTGCTTAACAAGGGATGCTAGAGAAAGCGTCTCGCACACTTCCGGGGAGAAATCTTAATTTTTTTTCATGAGGTATGTTTAATCTCTTCTCCGAGGATTATGGTCCCCAATTAGCACTAGTGGTGGCATCCACCACCCCATACTGGGCCAGGAGCTAAGACTCGTCCCCTGCAACCCCGTATAAATGAGGAGAGACTCGCAAGCATGCACGTACGGGCACATTTATTTATACACTACATATTATATTTGTAAAATCTAGTATATATTTAATACAACTGCTACGAAAAATGAATGTAGCCTTCATGTGCTCCCCCTTCAGCAGTGACAGTGTGGTAGCACCTTAGACCACTCACCTACCACAACCTTGTAAGAGTGTGTGATGTACGTATTGACGCACTCATTCATTATTTTTTTTTATTTTACACAGGGTTTGACAGGGTTAAGGATCCCTAGCTTTATTGACAAGCTATTTACAAGTTAAGGATTCTTAACTTAATTGACAAGTTAAGAGCTGTTACCTACATCATCTCATTTGAAAGCATTTTCATTGCAATGAAACATACAAGCAGGGAACAGGATGAAGTTGAAGCCATCTGTGGGCCAGCATTTTCATTTGATCAACTGACTTTATCTCGTTAACATCATTATGTTGTACGAAAGTGTTCCATACTCGAGTCATCCTGGGTATATATGATCTCAGATGGAGTGATGTTCTGGAGAAGGGTACAGCCAGAGTGAAGTTGCTGCTTTCTGCCCGTTTTGTGGCATAGAAGCTTGTTTCACGCTGTCCTCGAAGTGGATCCAAGTGTGGTACTTTGACAGTATTGGCCTTGTAAATAACAGTAAGGCCACCCACATCCCTCCTGTGTTGAAGGCTCTGCTGAAATGACAGATCTATCCAGGATTGGTTCAGGCGAGAGATGAGACGTCTTGCTCTGTTCTCTACTGTCAAGCAGTTGCAGATGAGAAGGGGGGGGGGCAGACAAACCAAGAAAGTGGAGCATACTCAAGGTGTGAGCGTACTTGTGGCTTGTACAGAATCTTGCAAGCCCTACTGTCAAGCAGATGCGAGATACGGCGAAGTGCTGTAAGCTTCCTGGCTGCCTTGTTTGCAAGATTTACAACATGGTTCTTCATGGTCAGTTTGGAGTCAAATTTCACCCCAAGGATATCAACTTCTTCCCCAGGTGCCAACACCCTCCCATTCATCCTTACTACTGCACCGGCATTAGCATCATGGTGCCTAGAGACCATCATCATTTGCGTTTTCTCAGGTGCAAATGTTACTTGCCATCTATTTCCCCAATCTGATATAGCTCTTAGCTGGTGATTGAAGTAGCTTAGAGCAGCTGGCATTTCTTCTCTTGGATAAGTGAAAGTCAGTGTACAGTCGTCTGCATATGAATGGGATTCTGGGATGAGATGAAGGTCATTGAAGTAGACATTCCATAACAATGGTCCCAGAACACTTCCATGTGGAACACTTGCCCCAATTGGATGTCTTGCTGATTCTGTTCCGTTGAGAACTACCCTTAGAACATAAAGGAGGATCACTGCAGCAGGCCTGTTGGCCCATACTAGGCAGGTCCTTTACAATCCATATCACTAACAAAACATTTGCCCAACCCAATTAGAGATCTACCATGAAGGTAATCACTGAGGAGACATAGCATAGAGCCTGCAATTCCCAGAGCTTGAAGTTTTGCTAAGAGGCCCTGGTGCCACACCTGGTCGAAAGCACCAGCAATGTCCAGTGCTACTACACAGCTGACTTTGGATTCATCCAGTGACTGATGCCACTTAGTAGAGAGGTTTAACAACAGATGAGTAGCAGAGTAACCTTTCCTGAAGCCATGTTGACGGTCACAAAGTAGTGAGTGGTAGTCAAAAAACTCATTTGTCTTGAGATTATTGTCTACAGGATCTTACCAGTGATTGACAGGAGTGACACTGGTCTGTAGTTGCTGATTTCTACTCTGCTCTTCTTTTTGTGAACAGGGACTACATTTGCCTCTTTCCACAGAGAAGGCCATTTACACTGTACTAGGCAGTGCTGAAAGATGTGAGTTAGAGGTGCTGCTAGCTGGTCTGCACATTCTCTCTCTCTCTCTCTCTCTCTCTCTCTCTCTCTCTCTCTCTCTCTCTCTCTCTCTCTCTCTCTCTCTCTCTCTCTCTCTCTCTCTCTCTCTCTCACACACACCAGTGAAGAGGCGGGGCCAGGAGCTAGGACTCGACCCCTGCAACCTCAACTAGGTGAGAGCACACACACACACACACCACACCACACCACCACCACCACCACCACCACCACCACCACCACCACCACCACCACCACCACCACCACCACCACCACCACCAGAGTGGTGGAGCACCTGGAAAGAAACAAGTGTATAATTGACAACCAACACGGTTTCAGGGAAGGAAAATCCTCTGTCACAAACCTACTAGTTTTATGACAAGGTGACAGAAGTAAGACAAGAGAGAGAGGGGTGGATCGACTGCATATTTTTGGACTGCAAGAAGGCCTTCGACACAGTTCCTCACAAGAGGTTACTGCAAAAGCTAGAGGATCAGGCACACATAACAGGAAAGGCACTGCAATGGATCAGAGAATACCTGACAGGGAGGCAACAAGAAGTCATGGTACGAGACGAGGTGTCAGAGTGGGCGCCTGTGACAAGCTGGGTTCCACAGGGGTCAGTCCTAGGACCTGTGCTGTTCTTGGTATATGTGAACGACATGACGGAAGGGATACTCAGAAGTGTCCTTGTTTGCAGATGATGTGAAGTTAATGAGAAGAATCAAATCGGATGAGGATCAGGCAGGACTAGAGAGAGACCTGGACAGGCTACAAGCCTGGTCCAGCAACTGGCTCCTTGAGTTTAACCCTGCCAAATGCAAAGTCATGAAGATTGGGGAAGCGCAAAGAAGACCGCAGACACAATATAGTTTAGATGGCCAAAGACTGCAAACCTCACTCAAGGAAAAAGATCTGAGGGTGAGTGTAACACCGAGCATATCTCCTGAGGCGCACATCAATCAGATAACTGCTGCAGCATACGGGCGCCTGGCAAACCTACGGATAGCGTTCCGATACCTCAGTAAGGATTCGTTCAAGACTCTGTATACCATTTACGTCAGGCCCATACTGGAGTATGCAGCACCAGTTTGGAATCCACACCTAGTCAAGCACGTCAAGAAATTAGAGAAAGTGCAAAGGTTTGCAACAAGACTAATCCCAGAGCTACGGGGAATGTCCTACGAAGAAAGGTTGAGGGAAATCGGCCTGACGACACTGGAGGACAGGAGGGTCAGGGGAGACATGATAACGACATTTAAAATACTGCGCGGAATAGACAAGGTGGACAAAGACGGGATGTTCCAGAGAAGGGACACAGACAAGAGGTCACAATTGGAAGTTGAAGACTCAGATGAATCAAATGGATGTTAGGAAGTATTTCTTCAGTCATAGAGTAGTCAGGCCGTGGAATAGCCTAGAAAGTGACGTAGTGGAGGCGGG
>NC_091319.1:25514774-25574774 GCF_038502225.1 Cherax quadricarinatus | reverse complement strand
AATTCCAGTATTGTGTTTGTCTTGCATCAGGAGCTTTCCGGCTATTTAGCTTTCCAAGATTTAATGTGCCGTAACTCCGCACCGTTAGTGTTTCCAGACTCATTGACCCACATCCGTTGAACCTAAATGTGTCTTCTGGCTGGTGGTGAGCGAGGCTTCATTGCTCGTAGCTGCAAACTTTGTTCACTTGCAACTGGTCTCGTTTGCTCAACTCAAGCCACTTTGTAATTTTAGATGCTAAGCTTTCCAGGAATTCCTTTAATCACAACCCAAAACCTTTTATTTTAGTTCTCGTAGCATGTTAATATGACATTACTAAGTTTTCAAATATTTTTGAGCGGTAGTTACATTAAATTAATGATTTGAAAGGTTCCTTCATCTCCCTGCAAATGTCCAAACCGTCACACACTACGTTCGTATTCTAACGATTTGAGTGACTCGTGAGGTCGTACAGGTTTGAGCGTTCAGTATAAGATAAGAGAAAGTAGAGGCTACTGTTTTTTTGTGATCAGTGGTGGTGGTGGTGGTAAGTATAATCATGGTATTGCCTATGAAGGGGTTTAAGGAAGCAGGTTAGCCAAATATCAGTGTTTAGAGGAGGGAAGTAGCGTTTTGACTTGATGTTCGGTGGGTTTTGGATCATTTCTTTGCCGATTTGGAAAGAGCTATGGCCTGAGTGATGGTGAAAGTTTTTTGCATTGGATCATCCTACTTTAGTGGCAAAATAAGCAGTGGTCTTATTTGCTCTCCTTAGGAAAATCAGATTAAACCGCAAACTAAATCAAATTAGGCCACTCTTTCTTATTTTAATCAGAGTTAAGCTAACCTTCCTAAAGTTTGAATTACTTATTTTGAATTAAGTGTTAGGTATTTTGTATATTTCTACACCATAGGAAAGTTAGCACATGCACCACTGTGACCACAAATGCAAGTTTTTACAGACGAATCTCCAGCTAGCGTGGCCGTGACGAACTCTAGCTCAAGTCCCCTCAAAGCTGTCAACATGACTCACGAAATCGTAATGACACGATTGCAAACAAACCATACCCCGGACGGGGATAGAACTCGCCATCAGTCTCAAAACTCTAGACCGTCGCGTTAGCCACTGGGCTGGCTGGCCCAGTGGCTAACATATGGTGTAGAAATATACCTAGTTGGATGAATCTTATTGTGGGTAGCTGGCCCAGTGGCTAACGCGACGGTCTGGAGTTTCGAGAGACTGATCGCGGGTTCTATCCCCGTCCGTGGTATGGTTTCCCATCCTATATATAGTCACGTATGTTTCACTCAGGTAGATCTGTTTGTGACTTTATCAAACCCACTGCGTGAGCGGAACGTTGTCAATAAAGGATCACATACTGTAGTCGTGAATCTCTACGGCTACAGTGCTCTTCGCATCAACTCCAAGGTTGAGGGACTGATTACCTCATTTTCTCTATATAGTTCTGCTGTCTTCAAGTTATGTCCTGGAATTTGTATTGATAAAGCCACTGGAAGGCGAAACGTCTACAATAAAGATACCCAGATGTTGCACATGTCTTAATTTCATCACATTATACTGCTTAAGTGTTTATATTTCCAAAGTACAGCTGTTGATAGAAGGCCAGGTAGGGGTAGAAAGGGGCGTGGCCCTACCACGACTCTAGTACCATATATATAGGGAGAGGGGCGTGGTCGACGCAGCACTCGGGTGATTGCCTCGCCACATTCCCTTTATTATAATTAAAAATTATCGACCCGTCCCCTACCCACCCCGTCCTCTACCTTCTCACCCCGCCCTCTACCTTCTCGCCTCGCCCCCTACCTTCTCGCCTCGCCCCCAAATCCCTTCTCAGCTACACCCTTATCCCTTCTCACCCTTGTCTTACCCCACTTTCTTGCCCCAGGATGTGAGTAATCTTTGTGGCCTCAGTGTACTTGCAGTCAGAGGTTGGATTCTCTCTGCCTTCCTTGGAGAGTGTCTGAAATGTGTGTTGGCAGTGGATGGGGACCCCTAAGTGCCAAGGCTCCAGTGATGACCTTGACTAATTTCCTGAAGCATGATTCGGTCCGTGCTTGGAGGTAGAAGGATTTTACTAATGGGTCAATGTGTGGGGGTGGTGTTAACTTCTCGGTGATCATTGATAATTTGATGAACAGTTGTACGGTGCACAGTTATACACTGATTCTCGTAACTCTTTCAAAGACTTTTATGATGTGGAAGGTTAGGGCTACTGGCCTGTAATTTTGGCTAGTGGTTTGCTACCTCCCTTATGCAAAGGAGCTGTCTGCACTTTTTAAGATCTGGTATTTCATTTACATCTAGGCTCTTTCTCCAAAGAATACCGAGAGCTCGTGCTAGTGGTGCTCTGAATGTTAATTTATAGAGGAGAAATTCCATGAATCGGGTCCATGTCCTGGGTGAGCGGGCATGCTATCAATTTCTTTTCTGAATTCTGTGGGATTAGTACAAATGTCAGTCGATCTGTGCGGTCTTCAGATGGAATGAAATAGTCTTTCTCCACCCCGCTTTCATGTAGCGGGTTACTGCTCTTAGACTCGTATTGGTCGTTTAGAATTTAGCTCGCTTCCTGTTCGTCAGTATATGAATCTCCTGTCATTAATGGTCCAATTCTACAGGTATATTTTAAATTGGATTTTGCATAAGAATATAAATATTTGGAGTTCCTTGCAATACCCTGGATGACATTTTGTTCGCTTTGTGATTTTTGCGTTTGGTACAACACCTTCCTTAACAACAACACCTCAGTCCTCTGGATAATAGTTTTGGTAATCCCGCAACTTCTCCTAATTTCTAAACTACGAAAGTTTTTCTCTAAATCGGTGATCTCTCGGCTAAGATTGTTTTTCCTTCATTGTGACATATTCACTTTAAGCAGCTCGGTAACCTTTTTTTTTTCTGTACCTTCTACGCTCATTTTATCTGCTATAGGTTTCCTCATTGAGGATTCAAGGTGCTTACGATGTGGTGTCTGTTGGTGCCCGGGCCATATTGGAGTGCCAGGAAATGAATGGGTGGCTGTCGACACAGACTGCTATAACGAGCCCCTCCCCCCCTTTACAGTAGACCTTTGCCTAGTGACTTCGTGGTCAATATCCACATGTCCCTAGGAAGTGGCAGCCCAGTGGGGCCTACAGACCGGTAGCAAGTTAGTTTTCTGATGGATTTGGGTGTTTGGGCCCCCTCGTCACTGTAAAACTAATTTGTTAGTTGACTGGGCATGCTCAACTCGGTCCAGTCCCTTGGTAGGTACTCTTTTCCACCCTCCTCCCGTCCCGACGTTCTTTGTGTAGCTTGTGGCGTACCGATGTCAATGGTACACACATTAAGTAGATGTATTTTCGTCCTTTCCGTTTTCATGGTTTGTATAATCACGGGGGTGCCTGTAGGGATACCTGGAGGTTATTCCGGGGATCAACGCCCCCGCGGCCCGGTCCATGACCAGGCCTGATCAACTAGGCTGTTACTGCTGGCCGCACGCAGTCCGACGTACGAGCCACAGCCCGGCTGATCCGGCACTGACTTTAGGTATCTGTCCAGCTCTCTCTTGAAGGCAGCCAGGGGTTTATTGGCAATTCCCCTAATGCTTGATGGGAGGCTGTTGAACAGTTTTGGGCCCCGGACACTTATGGTGTTTTCTCTTAGTGTACCAATGGCGCCCCTACTTTTTATTGGGGGCATTTTGCATCGCCTGCCCAGTCTTTTACTTTCGTAGGGAGTGATTTCTGTGTGCAGATTTGGGACCATTCCTTCCAAGATTTTCCAAGTGTAGATTATGATATATCTCTCCCTCCTGCGTTCCAACGAGTACAAGTCAAGTGCTTCCTAGCGTTCCCAGTAGTTAAGGTGCTTGACAGAACTTATACGTGCAGGATAAGAACATAAGAACATAAGAAAGGAGGAACACTGCAGCAGGCCTGTTGGCCCATACTAGGCAGGTCCTTTACAATTCATCCCACTAACAAACATTTGACCAACCCAATTTTCAATGCCACCCAAGAAATAAGCTCCGATGTGCAAGTCCCACTCAAATCCAACCCCTCCCACTCATGTACTTATCCAACCTAAATTTGAAACTACCCAAAGTCCTAGCCTCAATAACCCAACTAGGTAGACTGTTCCACTCATCAACTACCCTATTTCCAAACCAATACTTTCCTATGTCCTTTCTAAATCTAAACTTATCTAATTTAAATCCATTACTGCGGGTTCTCTCTTGGAGAGATATCCTCAAGACCTTGTTAATATCCCCTTTATTAATACCTATCTTCCACTTATACACTTCGATCAGGTCTCCCCTCATTCTTCGTCTAACAAGTGAATGTAACTTAAGAGTCTTCAATCTTTCTTCATAAGGAAGATTTCTAATGCTATGTATTAATTTAGTCATCCTACGCTGAATGTTTTCTAACGAATTTATGTCCATTCTGTAATATGGAGACCAGAATTGAGCTGCATAATCTAGGTGAGGCCTTACTAATGATGTATAAAGCTGCAGTATGACCTCTGGACTTCTGTTGCTTACACTTCTTGATATAAATCCCAGTAATCTATTTGCCTTATTACGTACAGCTTAGGCATTGCTGTCTTGGTTTAAGGTTGCTGCTTACCATAACCCCCAAGTCCTTTTCGCAATCTGTATGGCTAAGTTCTACATTATTTAACTTATAAGTGCTAGGGTTATGGACACTCCCGAGCTTCAGAACCTTGCATTTATCTACATTGAACTGCATCTGCCACTTTTCTGACCAAGAGTAGAGTTTGTCTAAATCCTCCTGAAGTTCCCTAACATCTACGTTTGAATCAATTATCCTACCTATCTTCGTGTCATCGGCGAATTTGCTCATATCACTAGTAATTCCTTCATCAAGATCATTGATATATATTATAAACAACAACGGGCCCAAGACTGATCCCTGTGGAACGCCACTTGTTACTGATCCCCACTCGGATTTAACCCCATTGATGGACACTCTCTGCTTCCTGTCTGTGAGCCATGATTCGATCCACGAGAGCACTCTTCCCCCAATGCCATGAGCTGCTACTTTCTTCAACAGTCTTTGGTGCGGAACTCTATCAAATGCCTTACTAAAATCTAAGTAAATAATATCAAATTCTTTATCGTGGTCAACAGCCTCAAAAGCTTTACTGAAAAAAGTTAATAAATTAGTTAGACAAGACCGGCCTCTTGTGAATCCATGCTGAGTATCATTAATCAAGCTATGCTTATCGAGATGGCTTCTTATAATTTGAGCTATAATTGACTCTAGTAATTTGCCTACAATTGAGGTCAGGCTTATTGGGCGGTAATTTGACGGTAACGACTTGTCCCCTGTTTTAAAAATAGGAATTACATTAGCCATCTTCCACATATCAGACACTACACCTGTTTGAAGAGATAAATTAAAAATATTAGTTAATGGTTCACAGACTTCCATTTTGCATTCCTTTAGAACCCTTGAAAAAACCTCATCAGGACCCGGTGACTTATTTTGCTTCAGTCGGTCTATCTGCTTCACAACCATTTCACTAGTGACTGTGATGTTACATAATTTATCTTCTTCTGGCCCACTATAAAAATTAATTACCGGAATATTATTAGTGTCTTCCTGTGTAAAAACCGAGAGAAAATAATTATTTAAAATCGAGCACATTTCATTCTCTTTGTCAGTAAGATGCCCATAGTTATTTTTAAGGGGACCTATCTTATCTCTGACTTTTGTTCTATATACCTGGAAAAAACTTTTTGGGTTAGTTTTAGAATCCCTAGCAACTTTAATTTCATAGTCCCTTTTAGCTTTTCTTATCCCCTTTTTAATGTCCCTCTTAGTGTCAATATACTGATTCATAAGATGACCCTCGCCTCTTTTGATACGCCTATAAATTCCTTTCTTATGCCCTAGTAGATATTTCAGCCTATTATTCATCCATTTTGGGTCATTTCTATTTGATCTAATTTCCTTATAAGGGATAAACGTTCTTTGAGCAGCATGTATTGTGTTCAGAAAACTGTCATATTGATAGCTCTCTTCGTTACCCCAGTCAACAGATGATAAGTGTTCTCTAAGCCCATCGTAATCTGCTAAGCGAAAATCTGGGACTGTTACTGAGTTATCCCTACTATCATACTTCCATTCAATTCTAAATGTAATTGATTTGTGGTCGCTAGCACCCAGTTCTTCTGAAACTTCTAAATTATTAACAAGGGATTCATTGTTTGCCAGAACTAAGTCAAGCAGGTTATTACCCCTTGTAGGTTCTGTCACAAACTGCTTCAGAAAACAATCCTGAACTACTTCTAAGAAGTCGTATGATTCTAAATTCCCAGTCAAGAAATTCCAATCAATATGACTAAAGTTAAAGTCTCCTAGAATTACTACATTATCGTGCCTTGTGGCCCTAACAATTTCCTCCCATAGTAGTCTTCCCTGGTCCCTATCTAAATTTGGGGGACGGTATATCACACCTAAAGTTAATTTTTCATGCCCCTCTGAAAATTCTATCCAAACAGACTCTGTATGTGTTACTTCAGACTTAATACCCGTTTTTATGCAACAGTTCAAGCGATCTCGGACATACAATGCCACCCCACCCCCCTTCCCGATACTTCTATCTACTTGGAACAATTTGAAACCCTGAATGTGACATTCTGCAGGCATGTCCCGACTTTTTGAATTAAACCACGTCTCAGTAATGGCAAATACATCTATGTTACCTGCACTAGCAACTAGTCTCAACTCGTCCATCTTATTCCTAGCACTGCGACTATTTGTGTAATATATACTTAAGGACCCTCCTTTCTCTTTATCATTCCTGCTCCTTTCTGTTATTCCACTAAACCTATTACTGTCCTTGTCAATTAGTGCCACTGGCTTTCCGATATCCACCTCATTTTGCCTATTACTAGTTCTCCTAGTACTCATATTACTACCCTGAGACTTCACAGTTTTCCCGCAGAAACCCATACCACTAACTATTCCTAGTTTAAAGACCTAACAGCTCCCTCCACTGCGTTGGCCAGTGCTCCCACCCCACACCTAGATAAGTGAACCCCATCCCTGGCATACATGTCATTTCTGCCATAGAAGAGGTCCCAGTTGTCAATGAATGTTACCGCATTTTCCTTACAGTATTTGTCCAGCCAGCAATTGACACCAATTGCTCTGGACAACCATTCATTTCCAACTCCTCTCCTTGGCAAAATGCCACATATGACAGGTTTCCCACCCTTCCTCCTAATTATCTCTATTGCTGACCTATACCTGCTAATCAGGTCCTCACTCCTACGTCTGCCAACATCGTTGCCTCCAGCACTGAGACAGATAATAGGATTGCTCCCATTACCTCTCATGATGTCATCCAGACGGCTAACAATATCCTTCATCCCAGCCCCAGGAAAACACACTCTCTGCCTCCTACTCCTATCCTTCAAGCAGAATGCCCTATCCATGTACCTAATCTGGCTATCCCCAACAACAACAATGTTTTTACCTTCCTTGGCGTCGTCCGTCGTGATGCTCCGAGTAGTCGACTCACATTCACCAGGTAGCATTACACCACTTGTAGAATTCGTCAAGACGTTCTCGATGGTCTTCGTTGGGGTTTCTAGGGATGTCTCACTCACGTCTGCCAATGCTTCTTTGGTGCTCGTTGTGGCTTTCCCAGTAGAACACTCACATTCGTCAGGTAGCACCGAGAATGAGTTGGAAGTTTCCACGGCAGTCTTCTGGTTTCTCGTTGTTTCTGCCTCTCCAACCGTTTTCTTGATCTTCAGCTTGGTTCCATGTTGCCCGGCCACTGACCAAGCTCCCCTCTTAACCTGGGGACTCACAACAGGTGGATTACTACGAATCCTCTTGTTCTCCTCCGTTAATCGCCGTATCTCCAGTTTAGCAACTCTGAGTTCTTCTCTCAGCTGCTGGTAAAGCTGCTCAAGGGAGGGCATCCTGGTTCAGATTCACAGAGAGCACACAAACAGGTCTTCACAGAGCTAAGTACACGTCACCACTTACCGTTGCCCACTGGAAAACTTTGTTTATATCTTCTTGGAGGTTAACCGTGTCCTCAGCAGATGACAGCCTCATGCAGATCCTAGTATCATCCGCAAAGGATGATACGGTGCTGTGGTGTATATCTCTGTTTCTGATATGAGGATAAGGAATAAGATGGAGGCGAGTACTGTGCCTTGTGGAACAGAGCTCTTCACTATGGCAGCCTCCGATTTAACTCTGTTGACCACTACTCTTTGTGTTCGATTTGTTAGGAAGTTGAAGATCCATCTCCCCACTTTCCCAGTTATTCCTTTAGCACGTATTTTACGGGGAACTTTTAGGGGATTACTTTGATATCAATAATTTAATGGGATTTTTAATTCTGGTTATTTTAACATGCTATGATGGTATTTGTGTTGAGCATTTATGTTCATAGCTTGAACATGTTAACTACGTTATCATTGCTACCTTTACAGGCAAACGGTCATTCTTAAATAAAGCAATATATTTATTATATATTGAGCTCTATATTAATTACAGCTTCATGTCGTCTTTTGCCGAGGAAACCGAAGAAAGAATAAGTTATACGGCGGGAGAGACTGAAATGCTAGTGAGGGCGGCAAGGGCTGACTAAGAACCCCCTTCCTCCCCAACCCTCCCATATAATCCCATTAGCCCATTCATCCTCTTCCTGCCACCCCTACCTTCACTAGCTGACTTATCACCACCACCCGGATATGGAGAATTGTATCTGCAGCAGTGAATTCCTCGAGGAAGATTGATCTTTCCTAGAACTCCACTATCCTCATGATCTCATTAAATACTGCCGACGCTGTGCATACAACAGCAATTCATCTAGACAATACACACCCGAAAGAAGATGCATAGTTTTCCCTAACAGCTCTATGGGTTAATTTAACACATCTCCAACATTCTCTCCTGCACCAAATTACAAGTATCCACCACTGCAGTCAAGAGCATCGCCAATAAGGAACACCACCTAGACTGCAGCTGTATATAGAAATAAATGGTATTAAATACCGACACAGTGGAAATGTAAGCACACATGCAGTACAATGTGATCCTTTATTGACAACGTTTCGCACACAGTGGGCTTTTATCAAGTCACAAACAGATCTTTGTGACTTGATAAAGCCCACTGTGTAGGCGAAACGTTGTCAATAAAGGATCACAGTTTCTGACAACTGTATATACAATCCTTTCAACTGACTCTGGCCAAGTATACTTGTGAGAAACATCGAGAGACTTCCACACTCGCCTTTCTGACCACAAATATTTTTTATTTTTTTATTTTATTTGTCTTTGCAAATAGTGCATTGAGATTTTGTATTTACAATAGTGGGTTGCAATGCTTAGGCATTATGGGCCAACTTAACATTATTGGCTTACTGACTGCTTAACACTAAGAATTATGAGAGTAAGACACATGTGCAACATCTGGGTATCTTTATTGTAGACGTTTCGCCATCCAGTGGCTTTATCAACACAAATTCTAGGACATAACTTGAAGACAGTAGAACTATATACAGAAGATGAGGTAATCAGTCCCTCAACCTAGGAGTAGGTGCGAACAGCACCATAGTCGTGGAGATTCTGAAGCAGAATTATGTCATAGTTGTACAGTAGAATATTAATTATATCATAGTTGTGCAGTAGATTATTAATTATAAGTGAATATAATTTATACAAGACAAAAGATATATTCATATATTCAAAATGTTTTTTGTGAAAATAATGATTCAAATATATTCCTGTCAACAATAGATAAAAGGTTCAGAGTAATTGTTGAAATTATGATGTGGGAATAACACAAGTGAGTATGTGTGTATTGAGTATTTAGCATTTAGTCCAGGGTGATTAAGTAGCTTTTGAGAAGTCTTAAATTGATTTTCAGACTGGGTTACTTTAGTATCTTCTGGCAATAAATTCCAAATTTTGGGGCCTTTTATGTGCATAGTTTTTACAGTGTGATATGGACACGAGGTATATCGAAGAGACGTGTGTCGTGTGTTATGGTCATGTGTCCTGCTAAGGCTGGCGAGGAGAAGTTTGAGGGGAGGGTTTATATTTACGTGTATTGTTCTGTGTATGTAGTAGGCACATGAATAAGTATGGATGTTCTTAATGGTGAGCAGATTCAGACTTATGAAAATTGGTGGAGTATGCTGGCGGGAGTGGGAATTTATCATTCTAACTGCTGCCTTTTGCTGGGTTATTAGATGTGTTAGGTTATTGAATGTTGTTGATCCCCATGCACAAATTCCGTAGGTGAGGTAAGGGTATACGAGTGAATGGTACAATGCCAGGAGAGCTGATTGTGGAATGTAGTACCTTATCTTTGATAGTATACCGACAGTCTTAGAGATTTTCTTGATTTGTTGTGTGTGTCTGGAACTTAAGGCTACTGTCAAGGTGGATACCTAGGAATTTTCCCTCTGTAAGTCTTGTGACTGATGACCCGTTTAGCGTTATGTTAATTGGATGATTTGCAGTTTTGTTTCCAAACTGAATGAAATACGTTTTATCTGTATTCAGGGTAAGTTTATTAGTCATCATCCAGGCAGATATTTTCTGCAATTCGGCATTGACAGCGTTTGCTAGTATGACTGGGTTTGGGTGGGAGAAGATGTATGTTGTCATCTGCAAATAATATGGGTTTGAGTAGCTGTGATGCATTCGGTAGATCATTGATGTAGATGAGAAAAAGGAGTGGTCCAAGAGCACTTCCTTGTGGGACTCCTACTGTGATTAGTTGGGTGGAAGAGTTTGTACCATTTGCATACACATATTGAGTTCTATTACTTAGGTATGACTTTAGGTAGTGTAGGGAGTGGCCTCTGATACCATAGTGCGTTAATTTGGAGTACAGCAGTTCGTGGTCGACTGTATCAAAAGCTTTACGTAAATCAATGAAAATGCCCAGTGGGACTTTTCTAGTGCGGTATATATTAGTACTAGCATGTGTACGATAGCATTTGTGCTTTTATTATTCCTGAATCCGAACTGTCAAGGGTTAAATATGTTGTGTGAGACGAGGTAGGAATAGATCCGTCTATGAATTAATTTTTCAAAGATTTTAGAGAGCAGTGGTAAGTTAGATATTGGTCTATAGTTATTCAAGTCAGCTTGGTCACCTCCTTTATGGATTGGAGTGACCCTCGCTGTTTTGAGGATTGTTGGGAAGATTATTGGGAAGGATTGTTGCAATAATTGGTGACAATACTTGAGAAGCTTTTTTGTACATTGAAGCAGGCAAGGTGTTTGTCACCTGCCTTGTTTTTAAGGGTGTTGATGAGCGAGACTTCTAGTGGGTTGGTTGGAGCTAGTAATAACGTATTTGGGTAGGTACCTATGTGGTAGTCTGATGGACGGGTGTTTGAGCTTGGTATTTAGTTCGCTAGATTTTTTTCCTATAGTGGAGAAGAAAACATTCAGTCTGCTGTTTCAGTTGGTGTGAGTGGGGGGTCGTCTGATTTTGTTAGTTTGATTTTGTTTTTGGATAACTTTTTAGTTCCAAGAATTTCAGATAATTTTCCAAGATTTGTTCATATCACCTTTGATGTTATGTAATCTATTTTCATAGTACAATTTTTTAGATCTTCTTATCAGGCTGGTAAGAGCTGACGAGTAACGTTTACTGTTCTCTAGTTATTTAACCCATTCTATACTGTTTTTCATATTTGTGCTTTGTGTTAATGGATTTGAGGATGCTGGGTGTTAGCCAGGGACTATTCAGTCTCTTTGCTGTGATCTGTTTTGTTTTTGGGGGGACAATGTTTGTTGTGGACACATTGGGCTTTTTTTATTTTAGAAAATTATTTATACATTCATGTCTGTATATGTTTCGAGCTCATTTTGCCAATCAGTGTTATTCATAGCTCCTATAAAGTTGTTAACGGCTGTCTCGTTATGTAGTCTGAAGGTTACTTTAGTAATGTCTTGTGGCAATTTGCCCAGATTAGTTGAGAAAGGTTGGGTAGTGGTCTGTAGTGTTATGTGATTATGCCTGATTTTAAAGGGGATATGGTGTTTGTCCAGATGTGGTCTATTAAGGAGATACTTGTCTGGGTGATTCTTGTAGGTTTAGGTATTGTTGGTAGCAACAGGCAGTTGCTCATAGTGTTTGTGAATTCGGTTACCTGTGGGTCCTGGTCGTGTAGTATGTTTGTTGAAATCACCTGTTCGTAGCAGGTGGTCTTTATTCATGTGTGCATCAGTAATCATGTTAATTAGTTTTTCACTAAAGTGGTAAATGTTTGACTGTGGTACTCTGTAGATGTTTATAACTGTGAGGTTTTTTTTTTTTGCAGGTCTTTTGTTTTAAATTTGGCTATGGTATTCAATTCAATTCAGTTCAAGTTTATTCTCTATAAGGGTTACAATGTGGGGTTTACAGGATTTGGATATTGTGTGGTTTACATGTTATAAAATACTAATTACAGAGGGGGCCACTAGGACACCTAGCATGGCTAGGCATTTCGGGCAGACTTCGATTAATTCTTAACATAAATCCTTACAGATTATGGTATTAAGGCTAGGTGACTACATTATAATTTGTGAGGTTTGGCAATGTGAATGCTTTTGTTTAGGCACAATACAAAGTGTCTATATTGGAGTATCATAGGCAAACTTATGACTAATTAGGATTCTTTATTTTAAGATTAAGATTAATATTTCTGTGTTGATAGTCATTGGGTGAGTGAGGGTAATTGTGAACCACCAGGTGGTTATCGTGTAGTTAGTTGTCGGGGTGTATCAGGGAGATAAGATGTTTTTTAACTAGTTTTGAAAGTGATGAGTCTGCACTTCTAGAGTTTTCAGGTAGGGTGTTCCAGATTTTAGGGCCTTTGACATGCATTGAATTTTTGTAAAGGTTTAGTCGGACACGGGGAATGTCATAGAGATGTTTGTGTCTGGTGTTATGCCTGTGGATCCTGTCACAACTATCAAGAAAGCGTTTTAGGTCAAGGTTAATATTGGAATTTAAGGTCCTGTAGATATAGACTGCACAGCAGTAAGTGTGGATGTTCTGAACAGGGGGTAAGTTTAGATCTATGAAGAGGGGGGGGGGGTGTTGCCAGGGATGGGATTTAGTGATTACTCATACTGCGGCTTTTTGTTGGGTTATTATTGGCTTTAGGTGTGTTGCGGCAGTTGAACCCCAACACAGATAGCATAGGTGAGGTATGGATATAAGTGAATGGTAAGTGTGAGAAGGGCAGTTTGCGGCACATAGTATCGTATCTTGGAGAGGATCCCCACCGTTTTGGATACTTTTTTTGTGTGTTGGATATGGGTGCTGAAATTTAGGTTGTCGAGATATAGGCCAAGGAATTTGCCCTCATTATGTCTGGCAATTAGTGTGTTGTCGATCTTGATATTAAGTTGCGAAACACCTGCTCTGCTACCAAACATAATATAGTAGGTTTTGTCAGTGTTAAGTGTAAGTTTATTGGCTGTCATCCAAGTCGATATTTTCAGTAGCTCCTCGTTAACAATGGTGTTGAGGGTGGCAAGTTTAGGGTGGGAGATGACATAAGTCGTGTCGTCAGCAAAGAGAATGGGTTTCAGGTGTTGGGATATGTTTGGAAGATCATTGATGTAAATGGGGAAGAGCAGGGGTCCAAGGACACTTTCCCTGCGGAACTCCAGTATCAAGTGGCAGTATTGATGAGGCTGTCTTTAATGGTGACATACTGATACCTATTAGAAAGGTAGGATTTGAAATATGCAAGCGCATGGCCTCTTATACCATAGTGGTCAAGTTTGTGGAGTAGGATGCCGTGGTCAACTGTGTCAAACGCTTTTCTTAGGTCAATAAAAATTCCTAGCCGATATTCCTTATTTTCCAATGCTGTGTAAAGCAGGTCTAGCATTTTCATAATTGCATCATTAGTGCTTTTATTTTTCCTGAATCCAAATTGGCAGGGGTTGAGTATGTTTTGTGACGTTATAAATGAATATAGTCTCCTGTGCACGAGTTTCTCGAAGATTTTGGATAGCAATGGTAAGTTCGATATTGGCCTATAGTTGTTTACATCTGTAGGGTCACTACCTTTATGTATTGGTGCAATCCTTGCTGTCTTGAGTAGTGTCGGGAAAGTGCTAATTTCTAGTGACTTGTTAAAAAGTAATGTAACAGCATGCGAAAGGACATGGGCCGCTCGCTTTTACAATAATGGTGGGACAGATTCCCTGGGTTATTTTTAAGTGACTTTATGATCGTGGTGACTAACGTGGGCTCAGTTGGTACAAGATAGAAGAAATTTGGGAAATTCCCATATAGGTAGTCTCTGGCACGGGCATTGGTACGTGGGATTTTACTGACCAGATTAGATCCTATGTTTGAGAAGAAGTCGTTTATCTTGTTAGCTGTATCAATGGGATGCAGTGGTGTTTCATGAGGTTTAGTTAAGACATTCTTGTTTTTTTTTCAGTTTGTGGGTCCCCAGAATCTGGGAAAGTGTTTTCCAGGTCTTTTTTATATCTCCTCTCGTGTCAGTGAATCTGCTGGAGTAGTACAGTTGTTTGGCTTTCTTTATTACTTTGGTGAGAACTGATGAAGAGTGTTTAAGAATATCTTAGTGTATTAAGTCCTGTCTATATTGCTTTTCATATTAGTGTTTCTTATCAATGGATTTCAGAATGCTGCTGGTTAGCCATGGGCAGCCGAGCCGTATATTCTCCATGTTCATCCCTTGTGCAAGATTTGATACATTAGTTGATTTTAGTAGCATATAGCTGTTTTTCCCCCTTGCTGGTCTGTTCTACAGTGTATGGCCATGAAGCCAGGAATGACGTAGACATCTCTAATATTAGGCTTAAGCCAGGTTTCTACGAGTGTGATGATTGATATATTGGAATGAAGGGAATTGAGTAACGCAGTAAGGTCGTCATAATGTTTGCTCAAGGATCTGACATTGTAGTTAAAGATGGTTAAGTTATTGTTTGCACTGAGTAATGTCTTTGCTTGGTCTGCTGTATAGTAATTACAGTTGCTGTTTGATTCGTGTAATTCACTTAGTAAAAAGTTTACATCAGGATCTATGCCTGTAATCATAAGATGAGAGTGAGTTTACACACTAGATTTTCTGAGTAAAATAATATAAGAGTTACATTGAATCTACAACTACACTTAGGAATAATACTATGTAATTATTCTAAAACTTTTAAAAATATCAAAGAACTAGGGATTATTATAGAAAAGATAATTTGGTTATACACTTAGGGATCCAAATAGCACCTTAATTATTTTAACAATTGTGAGTTTATGAGCTACAGTAGATATTTACAGCTAAAATAAAGGAGCTAGTGAATATAATCAAAGAATGAATTAAAAAACAAAAAACAGTAGCACCTGAGATAGTCAATAGGACCTGGAGTATTTTAATAAATGTGACGATATGGACAAGAGGGAAAAATATTAACACACCAGCAGAATGGACCACTTGAACAACGACTGTTTCCCACAAACTTTAGCAACAGCCCGATAAATTACAACGGCGCGCAACTCCTTGTGTACGCGAAACGTTTCGAAATAGACACCACCACTTCAAAGCACAGGATTCTGAAATCATAACTAATCAGCATATCGAATAACTTCAAACAGTAAAATGACTTCTACAACAAGAAACCTCATTGCTGTCCCACCTAGCAGCAGGTCACAATATGGAGAAGCAAATCTGTTTGTGACGTCGTCAATAAAAGATAGCATTATACTGCATTTTATTTTTTCATCTTGTCGGTATTCTGTACCAGTTCTCTAAACTTTGTTTATTATTGATATTCGATCAGCTGCCCTCTACTGGGTAGAAGGGATGATCACCAGGAAAGTATCCATTGCTGGTAGAATTCGTCGGGGGTTCATGTTGGAGCGATGGTTCCCTTGTGTGGCCTTCTTGTTCCTTCCTGTCTGCTTGTCAAAATCAGCAAACCATTCCCTCTTCTCTCCCTAATAATAACCTTTTCACAGACATAGACATTGCTGGTAGCCAAGATGTCGAGACATTTTTTTTTTTATTGATGGACGAGGTACTTGTGCAACATTTGAGAATATTGAGGAAACGGTTAGTCAGGCAGTGGCTTCAGTCCAATAGAGAGAAGAACTGTGGATGAGGAAGAGTTTGAGGTAATCAGTCCCTCAGCCTGGAGATTCCAGAATGTTGCACAAGTGTGTCATTTATCTACTTGTCTGTTTTCTAAACCATTTACATTGCATCACATTGATGAAATGGTGGATACCTCAGTGGTGAGTTCTGTTAATTTCTGTACTGTTGGTCAGAAAGGTGTGTGCACTGGTAGGTGGTGCTGGTCCAGTAGCGGTCTCCTGCCGCAGTAAGTTGCAAAGCTGCTGCGGTTTTTTCCAGATGCTCTAAAGCTTGCGCTTCGTAGATCAATTCTAAGGATCATAACGGTTGTTAATGGTATAAAATACCGACAAGTTGAAGATTAAGACACTAGTGTAACAGTTGGGTATCTTTATTGATGAAACGTTTCGCCTACACGATAAGCTTCTTCACTGACGTACAAAGGGGACTCTTCTCCAGGCTGAGGGACTGACCACCTCGTATGCTTTTTCTCCAAGACTGATGGACTGATTACATAGCCTTTATTTCTGCTCGCTTTGTATTTGAAGAAGCCTCCTGTGTAGGCGGCACATCTCATCAGTAAAGATACCCAACTGTTGCACATGCCTTCATCTTTATCATAACTGGTTCCTTGAGGGGTTCAAGGAACCCCTCAAGGCTCTTAAGTTTCCCTTTGGGGCTTTTCCCCTTTCTTCGGAAACTTTTCCCTGTGGGTCTTGGTTCTCTCCTTTCCACCATTACCACTTGGCTTTTTCATCAGCAGCTTTGTCAGATATCCCGGCAGCAGCTGGTTTACCCTGCTCACCTTTTGTCTGCCTAAACAATCACACTTCAATGATACTTAATCTAGGCACACCCAAGATAAGTTGGGCAGGACCAAATGACATATTTAGCCAGGGCAGTCACGGTCACTAAGCTAATCTTGTGTACAATAGAACATTGCACACCATATCAATGCACGAGAGAAAAAATGAAATTGCGAGATCCCCTGGGAGCTTTCCTTCCGGAGAATGTGAAGGGAGGGGGGGGGGGGGGACTTACTGCTCAGGTGCTGCCACTAGAAGGTATCATGAGGAGCTATCCATAAATGGGGATCAGGCATTGGCTGCCCCTTCTAAGGGGTGAGGGGGGCCCCCCCCTACCCCTGTAAAGGGGCTCCACGATCGCTCGTCCTTAACCATCTTCAGGCACGGTTGTAATGAGCCGAACCAAGATAGTTCTCCCCCCTTTATTTCCTCTCCCTCCACCTTTCCCATGTTGCACTTAACCGAGTTAGCTGATCTGGCTCATATATTCTTGTACCTTCTTTCCTGGATGAATATTTGACCACTCAGTCCTCTAGACTCTCTCTCCCTTTAGGTCTCTGGGAGCAGTTTCGTGTTTTTTTAAATGTCACTCCATGTGGGATGAGGGAGGGGGAGGGAGGCTGCCTCGGAAAGAAGTGGTGTTCTAGAATCCCTGCTGACCCCTGGATCATATTGGTTTGAATGAGATAGCGAGTTGAAGAACGATGGGTCTGCAATCTATTATAATGTTCATATCAGTATTCACTCAGACGTTGACTTCTCTGTACGTTTCACTTTTTCTAAACTTGAGCGTTACACACGAGTAAGATGTAAAAAAGTTTGACAGGTGGTGGTGGGTGGAGCTGCTTCAAGAACTTGCTGAGATGGCTTACGGTATCTTGTAGACGAGCCTCTCCCTGCTGGTGCTCCTTCCCTTCTCTAACATCTGTTGCGTGAATAATTAGATACATGTGCAACATCTGGATATCTTTACATGTAGACTTTTTGCCATCCAGTGACTTCAGCAATTCAATACAAGAACATAATGTATAATTATATACATCAGTCCGTCAGCCAAGATTGAGGGACTGATTACTTCGTCTTTTATATATAATTCTACATTCTTCGCATTGTCCTTGTATTGATAGTCACTAGATGGTGAAACGTCTACAAATAAAAATACCCAGATGCACATGTCTAATTGTTCATCGTATTGGTATTGTATACCATTTATGTACAATCTGTTGCATGCTGCTACTGATGCTGGAGCTCATTGTAACTGTTAGCACAGCTTCTGGCGCTTGAACTCCTTCCCCAGCCAAGTAGTTCTTGAGCTCCTGGCACAGATTTTATGTTGTCTTGTGACATTGACAATTGAATGTGTTTTTACTTAGTGTGAATTATTTTTACTTCATGTGATAATATTTAGTGTGCTTGCCGGTGATAGGTTTTCCACCTGATATAAAAAACACAGGTACTCTTCTGAGTGGTATCACAATTTGTTTTCCATTTTGAGTGACAACATTGGTAGGTTTTGGCTCGGTCACTTAGTACACACCAGTGGGGCCCAGGATATGTTGGAGTCCCAGGTAATGAACAGGCAGACAGTGAGGTGAAGGCTGCTTCATGATCGGTATTCTCTTGTAGAGGTTTTGCCTCTGAATTCATGAGCTGTGTACATTTATTTATTCATAGCAAGTGAGGATTTGCTTCACCTTAATGATCTTGTGCTTGCAGGCGATTTTTGTGCTTGTAGGGGCGAGCCCGTGCTTGTAGGGAGCGAGCCCGTGCTTGTACGGGGCGATCCCGTGCTTGTAGGGGCCGAGCCCGTGCTTGTAGGGGCCGAGCCCGTGCTTGTAGGGGGGCGAGCCCGTGCTTGTAGGGGGGCGAGCCCGTGCTTGTAGGGGGGCGAGCCCGTGCTTGTAGGGGGGCGAGCCCGTGCTTGTAGGGGGGCGAGCCCGTGCTTGTAGGGGGGCGAGCCCGTGCTTGTAGGGGGGCGAGCCCGTGCTTGTAGGGGGGCGAGCCCGTGCTTGTAGGGGGGCGAGCCCGTGCTTGTAGGGGGGCGAGCCCGTGCTTGTAGGGGGGCGAGCCCGTGCTTGTAGGGGGGCGAGCCCGTGCTTGTAGGGGGGCGAGCCCGTGCTTGTAGGGGGGCGAGCCCGTGCTTGTAGGGGGGCGAGCCCGTGCTTGTAGGGGGGCGAGCCCGTGCTTGTAGGGGGGCGAGCCCGTGCTTGTAGGGGCGAGCCCGTGCTTGTAGGGGGCGAGCCCGTGCTTGTAGGGGCGAGCCCGTGCTTGTAGGGGGAGAGCCCGTGCTTGTAGGGGCGAGCCCGTGCTTGTAGGGGGCGAGCCCGTGCTTGTAGGGGCGAGCCCGTGCTTGTAGGGGGCGAGCCCGTGCTTGTAGGGGCGAGCCCGTGCTTGTAGGGGGAGAGCCCGTGCTTGTAGGGGCGAGCCCGTGCTTGTAGGGGGCGAGCCCGTGCTTGTAGGGGCGAGCCCGTGCTTGTAGGGGCGAGCCCGTGCTTGTAGGGGCGAGCCCGTGCTTGCACGAGGGAAACCTGTTTGTACTGTGTCTACTTCTATATTACTGAAACAACTGGCGTCTTACTGTGAGGAGTTTCATGGCCTCGAGATGAATTTTTTCATCTAAATTTCAACCTATCACGGTTGATTTATTTCTAATTCTGAGTTTTTTTTTTTTAAACTTGTGAATGTATTTTTTTTTAACTGACGTTGAATGTTAAGGAGTGAGAGTTGTAGATATTGAGTGCGTGGTTAATGTGTATGCCAGTGTCAATGTGTGGTGCAGAGTGCCAAATGACCTATTGGCTCCAGTGCTTTACACATTTTTGAAACTTTCTTCAAAACAAGACCCCACCACTCTTACCCTCGCCCTAGTGCCACTCACGCCCCAGTGCCACCTTCGCCCCAGTGCCCACCCACGCCCCAGTGCCACCCACACCCTATTGCCACCCACGCCCCCAGTGCCCACCCACGCCCCAGTGCCCACCCACGCCCTAGTGCCACCCACTCCCCAGTGCCACTCACGCCCCAGTGCCCACCCACGCCCCAGTGCCACCTTCGCCCCACTTCCTTGATTCTAATAGATACCTTTTGTAACCCTTTTTCCCGTAGTCTTACGCCGGTCTTGGCGCCTCCTCTTGGCACCCGAGTCTTAGCAGCTACCATCACAACAATCACCACAACCAGCATCACAACAACCATCACCACCACCACCTCCACAACAGCCGCAGGCCCAACTCTCTCTCCATATCGACATCGACTTCATCAGCTTACGTCAGTTCCTCTGTACCAGCCACTCCGGTAGGTTGTAGGTCGGTGTGACGGAGTGGGGGTTGTGTGGGGAAGTCTTAGTTTTTTTTATTAACAAAAATTGTCTACATCAGCAGTGTGCTACTAATCTACTGATAGCTGTGTAGTATAAACAAAAGCTAGCTGTGCTTCGCTGTCCAACTCCACACAGAATGAGTTTCTTGCACAAGGTAGTGAAATTCTCAGCCTGATTTGGGAAGCTTCTGAAAGGCAATGAGCATGTTGCCACGCATTTCAGTAGCTACGGTAGCTTCATAGGTTTTGGTCCAGCAGAACTGCGGTTACTATTACTTGGAAATTATTATATCTCAGGAAGGGGCATTGTGCTCTAGTAGGGGGGTGGTGGCATGCGTGCTCGGGTGGTGGTGAGAGGGAGGGGTGTTATGAAGAAGGGGTGTTAGGATAGTGGAGAGGGGTGATATAGACTTGTGGCTACTGTGAAGTCATGTAGAAAAGGTGAGGTAGTAAGAGGAAGGTAGAAAGAGTTGACAGAGGTTGCAGAATATATTAAGGCAAAATGAAGTAGAGTTCCTCTATCAGCCCCTTAAGAAACATAGACAAGGGTTTTAAGAAGGTTCAGTGGACTATAGCAAACTGCTTTTGGTAAGGTAATACGAGGTTTCCAGGACATTCGTTGACGAAACAGGAGGCAGACTCTTGAGGTGGTGTAACCGGAAGGGTGGACGGAATAACTAAGGGTGGTAAGGGTAGTTCTGAAATTAAGACACATGTGCAACATCTGGGTATCTTTATTGTAGACGTTTCGCCATCCAGTGGCTTTATCAATACAAATTCTAGGACATAACTTGAAGACAGTAGAACTATGTACAGAAGATGAGGTAATCAGTCCCTCAACCTAGGAGTAGGTGCGAAGAGCACCATAGTCGTGGAGATTCCACGACTATAGTGCTCTTCGCACCTACTCCTAGGTTGAGGGACTGATTACCTCATCTTCTGTACATAGTTCTACTGTCTTCAAGTTATGTCCTAGAATTTGTATTGATAAAGCCACTGGATGGCGAAACGTCTACAATAAAGATACCCAGATGTTGCACATGTCTTAATTTCATCTTGTCGGTATTATATACCATTCTTACACAAGGGTAGTTCTGCTTGGTATGGTGGGTAGATATGAAAGGTTGGTTATGTTCTTGCGAAGGGGTAGATGGTTTGGTAGCTTGTATGGTGGGGATACTTAATGTGCTGGAAGTTGAGGGATACAGTGTGGGGAATACAATAACAAAGAACAGAAGACGCTGGAAATGAGTGGAGAATAAGGAATAGATGAAGGAGCAGCTTTGTAAGCACATTGCTATTTTAAGAGCAGAGATGAGTGTCAGGGGCTTGACCCAGCTGCAGGGTAGTTATGGTTAAGTATAATTTCCACGTAGAGGAGAGTGGGCCCAACATTTTTTTTTTTTTTAGAGCACAATGTGTTTGTTGCCAAAATCACACAGTTCATCTGTGCGCATTTAGAATTAGATCGTGTTAGGTAAATGAACACAGATGCAACTAATGCCATTTTATGGTGGCAACGTTTCGCTCTCCAGGAGCTTTGTCAAAGCTCCTGGAGAGCGAAACGTTGCCACCATAAAATGTCACATTAGTTGCATCTGTGTCCATTTACCCAACATTCTGTCGGTAGTTCTACCACAATTTAGAGATCCATTCTGTAAACATCTGGCTCAGGTACAACTCTGGTAAACTGCAGGACTAAAATAATTTGGTTTCAAGTGTAGACTGGGTATATATAATTTCGTATGTGTTGAACGAACTGAAGTATAATTTATCAGAAGTCTTCCAGTCATATGTGGTATTTTGCCAAGCAGAGGAGTTGGAAATGAATGGTTGTCCAGGGCAATTGGTGTCAATTGCTGGCTGGACAAATACTGTAAGGAAAATGCGGTAACATTCATTGACAACTGGGACCTCTTCTATGGCAGAAATGACATGTATGCCAGGGATGGGGTTCACTTATCTAGGTCTGGGGTGGGAGCACTGGCAACTGCAGTGGAGGGAGCTGTTAGGACTTTAAACTAGGAATAGTTAGTGGTATGGGTTTTGGCAGGAAAACAGTGAAGTCCCAGTGTAGTAATATTAGGAGTTCTAGGGGAACTAGTAAAAAGCAGAACGAGGTAGATATTGAAAAGCCAGTGACACTGGGTGATAAGGACACTAATAGGTTTAGTAGAAAAACAGAAATGAGCAGGAAGGGTAAAGAGAGAGGAGAGTCTTTCAATGTTTATTATGCTAATAGCCGTAGTGCTAGGAATAAGATGGACGAGTTGAGATTAGTTGCTAGTGCAGGTAACATTGATGTATTTGCCTTAACTGAGACGTGGTTTAATTCAAAAAGTCGGGACATGCCTGCGGAATGTCACATTCAGGGTTTTAAATTGTTCCAAGTAGATAGAAGTATCGGGAAGGGGGGTGGGGTGGCATTGTATGTCCGAGATCGCTTGAACTGTTGCATAAAAACGGGTATTAAGTCTGAAGTAACACACACAGAGTCTGTTTGGATAGAATTTTCAGAGGGACATGAAAAACTGATTTTAGGTGTGATATACCGTCCCCCAAACTTAGATAGGGACCAAGGGAGACTACTATGGGAGGAAATTGTTAAGGCCACAAGGCACGATAATGTAGTAATTCTAGGAGACTTTAACTTCAGTCATATTGATTGGAATTTCTTGACTGGGAATTTAGAATCATACGACTTCTTAGAAGTAGTTCAGGATTGTTTTTTGAAGCAGTTTGTGACAGAACCTACAAGGGGAAATAACCTGCTTGACTTAGTTATGGCAAACAATGAATCCCTTGTTAATAATTTAGAAATTTCAGAGGAACTGGGTGCTAGCGACCACAAATCAATTACATTTAGCATTGAATGGAAGTACGATAGTAGCGATAACTCAGTAACAGTCCCAGATTTTCGCTTAGCAGATTACGATGGGCTTAGAGAACACTTATCTGTTGACTGGGGTAACGAAGAGAGCTATCAATATGACAGTTTTCTGAACACTATACATGCTGCTCAAAGAACGTTTATACCATATAAAGGAATTAGATCAAATAGAAATGACCCAAAATGGATGAATGATTGGCTCAAATATCTACTAGGGCATAAGAAAGGCATTTATAGGCGTATCAAAAGAGTGAGGGTCATCTTATGAATCAATATATTGACATTAAGAGGGACATTAAAAAGGGGATAAGAAAAGCTAAAAGGGACTATGAAATTAAAGTTGCTAGGGATTCTAAAACTAACCCAAAAAAAATTTTCCAGGTCTATAGAACAAAAGTTAGAGATAAGATAGGTCCCCATAAATATAACTATGGGCATCTTACTGACAGAGAGAACGAAATGTGCTAGATTTTAAATAATTATTTTCTCTCGGTTTTTACACAGGAAGACACTAACAATATTCCAGTAATTAATTTTTATAGTGGGCTAGAAGAAGAAAAATTATGTAACATCACAGTCACTAGTGAAATGGTTGTGAAGCAGATAGACTGAAGCAAAATAAGTCGCCGGGTCCTGATGAGGTTTTTTCAAGGGTTCTTAAGGAATGCAAAATGGAACTCTGTGAACCATTAACTAATATTTTTAATTTATCTCTTCAAACAGGTGTAGTGTCTGATATGTGGAAGATGGCTAATGTAATTCATATTTTTAAAACAGGGGACAAGTCGTTACCGTCAAATTACCGCCCAGTAAGCCTGACCTCAATTGTAGGCAAGTTACTAGTCAATTATAGCTCAGATTATAAAAAGCCATCTCGATAAGCATAGCTTGATTAATGATACTCAGCATGGATTCACAAGAGGCCGGTCTTGTCTAACTAATTTATTAACTTTCTTCAGTAAAGCTTTTGAGGCTGTTGACCACGATAAAGAATTTGATATTATCTACTTAGATTTTAGTAAGGCTTTTGATAGAGTTCAGCACCATAGACTGTTAAAGAAAGTGGCAGCTCATGGCATTGGGGAAAAAGTGCTCTCGTGGATCGAGTCATGGCTCACAGACAGGAAGCAGTGTGTGTCCATAAATGGGGTTAAATCCGAGTGGGGATCTGTAACAAGTGGCGTTCCACAGGGATCAGTCTTGGGCCCGTTGTTGTTTATAATATATATCAATGACCTTGATGAGGGAATTACTAGTGATATGAGCAAGTTCGCCGATGGCACAAAGATAGGTAGGATAATTGATTCAAACGTAGACGTTAGGGAACTTCAGGAGGATTTAAATAAACTATATTCTTGGTCAGAATAGTGGCAGATGCAGTTCAATGTAGATAAATGCAAGGTTCTGAAGCTCGGGAGTGTCCATAACCCTAGCACTTACAAGTTAAATGATGAAAGTTTAGACACAAGTGCAACATCTGGATATCTTTATTGTAGATGTTTCGCCATCCAGTGGCTTTATCAATACAGATTCTAGGACATAATTAGAAGACAGTAGAACTATATACAAAAGATGAGGTAATCAGTCCCTCAGCCTTGGAGTTAGTATTCACAGCATCGTGGTGGAGGAGAATCTGGAGCAAAGGCAAGAAGACTGACGGTTATATAGGCTGAGGGACTGATTACCCCATTCTCCTCCTGTTCAAGTTTCTCCTTTGTATGGACTGATGAAGCCACTGTGGGGCGAAACGTTTTCTCAATAAAGATACCCAAGAGTTGCACATGTGTCTAATTCAAAAACATGTCGGTTCTCTGAACCATTCATCCACAAGTTAAATGATGTAGAACTTAGCCATACAGATTGCGAAAAGGACTTGGGGGTTATGGTGAGCAGCAACCTTAAACCAAGACAGCAATGCCTAAGCGTACGTAATAAGGCAAATAGATTACTGGGATTTATATCGAGAAGTGTAAGCAACAGAAGTCCAGAGGTCATACTGCAGCTTTATACATCATTAGTAAGGCCTCGCCTAGATTATGCAGCTCAATTCTGGTCTCCATATTATAGAATGGACATAAATTCGTTAGAAAACATTCAGCATGTAATTGATTTGTGGTCGCTAGCACCCAGTTCCTCTGAAATTTCTAGATTATTAACAAGGGATTCATTGTTTGCCAGAACTAAGTCAAGCAGGTTATTTCCCCTTGTAGGTTCTGTGACAAACTGCCTCAAAAAACAATCCTGAACTACTTCTAAGAAGTCGTATGATTCTAAATTCCCAGTCAAGAAATTCCAATCAATATGACTGAAGTTAGTATCCTAGAATTACTACAGTATCGTGCCTTGTGGCCTTAACAATTTCCTCCCATAGTAGTCTCCCTTGGTCCCTATCTAAGTTTGGGGGACGGTATATCACACCTAAAATCAGTTTTTCATGCCCTCTGAAAATTCTATCCAAACAGACTGTATGTGTTACTTCAGACTTAATACCCGTTTTTATGCAACAGTTCAAGCGATCTCGGACATACAATGCCACCCCACCCCCCTTCCCGATACTTCTATCTACTTGGAACAATTTAAAACCCTGAATATGACATTCTGCAGGCATGTCCCGACTTTTTGAATTAAACCACGTCTCAGTTAAGGCAAATACATCAATGTTACCTGCACTAGCAACTAATCTCAACTCGTCCATCTTATTCCTAGCACTACGGCTATTAGCATAATAAACATTGAAAGACTCTCCTTTCTCTTTACCCTTCCTGCTCATTTCTGTTTTTCTACTAAACCTATTACTGTCCTTATCACCCAGTGTCACTGGCTTTTCAATATCTACCTCGTTCTGCTTATTACTAGTTCCCCTAGAACTCGTAATATTACTACACTGGGACTTCACTGTTTTCCAGCCAAAACCCATACCACTAACTATTCCTAGTTTAAAGTCCTAACAGCTCCCTCCACTGCAGTTGCCAGTGCCCCCACCCTAGACCTAGATAAGTGAACCCCATCCCTGGCATACATGTCATTTCTGCCATAGAAGAGGTCCCAGTTGTCAATGAATGTTACCGCATTTTCCTTACAGTATTTGTCCAGCCAGCAATTGACACCAATTGCCCTGGGCAACCATTCATTTCCAACTCCTCTCCTTGGCAAAATACCACATATGACAGGGTTCCCACCCTTTCTCTAATTATTTCTATTGCTGTCCTATACCTGCTAATCAGGTCTTCACTCCTACGTCTGCCAACATCGTTGCTTCCAGCACTGAGACAGATAATAGGATTGCTCCCATTACCTCTCATGATGTCATCCAGACGGCTAACAATATCCTCCATCCCAGCCCCAGGAAAGTAAACCCTCTGTCTCCTACTCCTGTCCTTCAAGCAGAATGCCCTATCCATATACCTAACTTGGCTATCCCCAACAACAACAATATTCTTACCTTCCTTGGTGTCGTTCATCGTGACGTTCCCAGTAGTCGACTCGCATTCATTGGGTAGCACTGAGAATGTATTAGATGTTTCCACAACAGTTTCCACAGCAGTCTTTCTTCTTCATCGTTTCTACCTTTCCATTCGTCTTCTTGATGGTCAACTTCGTTCCCTGCTGTCCAGCCACTGACCAGTTTCCCTTCTTGACCTAAGGACTCAAAACAGGAGGACTACTACGAATCTTCTTGTTTTCCTCGGTCAGTCGCCGAATTTCCATCTTCGCCATCCTCAATTCTTCCTTAAGCTGTTGGTAAAGTTGCTCGATGGAGGGCATCATGCTTCAATCCGTAGAGAGCGCACAAACAGGTCTTCACAGAGCTAAGTACACGTCACCACTGACTAGCAGTCAGTAGTCCTGTTGGTCCATATTAACAGTTGCAGTAGTCCTGTTGGTCAATATTAACAGTTGCAGTAGTCCTGTTGGTCCATGCTGACAGTTGTAGTCCTGAACATTAAAATGGTATAAAATACCGACAGATTGTTAGGTAAGACACATATGCAACAGTTAGGTATCTTTATTTTGAAACGTTTCGCCTACACAGTAGGCTTCTTCAGTCGAGTATCTTCTGCTTCTATCAACTTTTCTGTACTCGACTGAAGAAGCCTACTGTGTAGGCGAAACGTTTCAAAATAAAGATACCTAACTGTTGCATATGTGTCTTACCTAACAGTTGTAGTCCTGTTGGCCCATGCTAACAGTTGCAGTAGTCCTGTTGGTCCATACTGTTCCAGTAGTCCTGTTGGTCCATACTAGCACTTGCAACTCCAACCTAACCATTCCCACCCCGGTGTTTGTTCAACCCAACATTAAGGCTTCCCAAAGTATTTGTTTCACTGACATTAATCAGTATCCGTGTGGGTGAAAGATGGTATCATAATAACGACAACGTATATCAACGCACCGTCTGTAATGAGACTTGTTGAGAGGATACTTGAGGTAGAGGAGCACGACGGTTGTTTTCCCTGTGCCTAAATGTTGTCTGTTTTCTAGCACCAGGGGCCCCAAGAGATTTTTGTAAGGCAAAACAAGACTGCTTTGGGGCCCCTGGGGGCAGGCTGAGGCCCCCAATCTAAGTGAAATTTAAATAATTATTTTTCTAAATAAACTAAAAATAATTGAAATTATCAAAAAAAAAAAGAAAAAAAAAAAAAACTCAAAACGCCTATTGCTGTGGGGCCCCTTCAGAGATTCACAGCCGGGCCCCGGGCCGGTATACCGGCTGAGCATCCCTCTCATGAGCCCTGCCTAGCACCAGACATGTCTTACATAAGAAAGGAGGATCACTGCAGCAGGCCTGTTGGCCCATACTAGGCAGGTCCTTTACAATCCATCCCTCTAACAAAACATTTGCCCAACCTAATTTTCAATGCTACCCAAGAAATAAGCTCTGATAACTCTATCCACTCATTTGCCAGTCTCACTCAAATCCAACCCCTCTCACTCATATATTTATCCAATCTAAATTTGAAACTACCCAAAGTCCTAGCCTCAATAACCCAACTAGGTAGACTGTTCCACTCATCAACTACCCTATTTCCAAACCAAATGTGTAGAAATGAGGTCTCGAACCAGGGTTAGTTTGATGGTTCTCCCCAAAATGTACATAAGAATGTAGGAACACTGCAGAAGGCCTACTGGCCCATGCGAGGCAGGTCCTTATCAAAACGATCTCTGTGCAAGAAAGGTATAAAATACCGACAATATGAAAGTTAAGACACATGTGCAACATCTGGATATCTTTATTGTAGTAGACGTTTCGCCATCCAGTGGCTTCATCAATACAGATTCTAGGACATAATAGGAAGACAGTAGAACTATATACAAAAGATGAGGTAATCAGTCCCTCGGCCTTGGAGTTAGTGTTCACAGCATCGTGGTGGAGGAGAGTCTGGAGCAAAGGCAAGAAGACTGGCGCTTTTTATAGGCGTCAGTGAATGGGACGGGCAGCAGACGAGGGCAGTCACTGGTAGGCGGGATTCCCCAGTGGAAGTAGGTCCTTCCCAAAGAGATGGGTTAGTTGCAGCAGCCGTGAAGAAGGTCTTGTAGATGTCCTCTGAACCAAGATTCCATGATGTTGCAGTGTCTGACAAGTTGTGCAAGAAAGGTATAAAATACCGACAATATGAAAGTTAAGACACATGTGCAACATCTGGATATCTTTATTGTAGTAGACGTTTCGCCATCCAGTGGCTTTATCAATACAGATTCTAGGACATAATAGGAAGACAGTAGAACTATATACAAAAGATGAGGTAATCAGTCCCTCGGCCTTGGAGTTAGTGTTCACAGCATCGTGGTGGAGGAGAGTCTGAAGCAAAGGCAAGAAGACTGGCGCTTTTTATAGGCGTCAGTGAATGGGACGGGCAGCAGACGAGGGCAGTCACTGGTAGGCGGGATTCCCCAGTGGAAGTAGGTCCTTCCCAAAGAGATGGGTTAGTTGCAGCAGCCGTGAAGAAGGTCTTGTAGATGTCCTCTGAACCAAGATTCCATGATGTTGCAGTGTCTGACAAGTTGTGCAAGAAAGGTATAAAATACTAACCCATCTCTTTGGGAAGGACCTACTTCCACTGGGGAATCCCGCCTACCAGTGACTGCCCTCGTCTGCTGCCCGTCCCATTCACTGACGCCTATAAAAAGCGCCAGTCTTCTTGCCTTTGCTTCAGACTCTCCTCCACCACGATGCTGTGAACACTAACTCCAAGGCCGAGGGACTGATTACCTCATCTTTTGTATATAGTTCTACTGTCTTCCTATTATGTCCTAGAATCTGTATTGATAAAGCCACTGGATGGCGAAACGTCTACTACAATAAAGATATCCAGATGTTGCACATGTGTCTTAACTTTCATATTGTCGGTATTTTATACCTTTCTTGCACAACTTGTCAGACACTGCAACATCATGGAATCTTGGTTCAGAGGACATCTACAAGACCTTCTTCACGGCTGCTGCAACTAACCCATCTCTTTGGGAAGGACCTACTTCCACTGGGGAATCCCGCCTACCAGTGACTGCCCTCGTCTGCTGCCCGTCCCATTCACTGACGCCTATAAAAAGCGCCAGTCTTCTTGCCTTTGCTCCAGACTCTCCTCCACCACGATGCTGTGAACACTAACTCCAAGGCCGAGGGACTGATTACCTCATCTTTTGTATATAGTTCTACTGTCTTCCTATTATGTCCTAGAATCTGTATTGATAAAGCCACTGGATGGCGAAACGTCTACTACAATAAAGATATCCAGATGTTGCACATGTGTCTTAACTTTCATATTGTCGGTATTTTATACCTTTCTTGCACAACTTGTCAGACACTGCAACATCATGGAATCTTGGTTCAGAGGACATCTACAAGACCTTCACGGCTGCTGCAACTAACCCATCTCTTTGGGAAGGACCTACTTCCACTGGGGAATCCCGCCTACCAGTGACTGCCCTCGTCTGCTGCCCGTCCCATTCACTGACGCCTATAAAAAGCGCCAGTCTTCTTGCCTTTGCTTCAGACTCTCCTCCACCACGATGCTGTGAACACTAACTCCAAGGCCGAGGGACTGATTACCTCATCTTTTGTATATAGTTCTACTGTCTTCCTATTATGTCCTAGAATCTGTATTGATAAAGCCACTGGATGGCGAAACGTCTACTACAATAAAGATATCCAGATGTTGCACATGTGTCTTAACTTTCATATTGTCGGTATTTTATACCTTTCTTGCACAACTTGTCAGACACTGCAACATCATGGAATCTTGGTTCAGAGGACATCTACAAGACCTTCTTCACGGCTGCTGCAACTAACCCATCTCTTTGGGAAGGACCTACTTCCACTGGGGAATCCCGCCTACCAGTGACTGCCCTCGTCTGCTGCCCGTCCCATTCACTGACGCCTATAAAAAGCGCCAGTCTTCTTGCCTTTGCTCCAGACTCTCCTCCACCACGATGCTGTGAACACTAACTCCAAGGCCGAGGGACTGATTACCTCATCTTTTGTATATAGTTCTACTGTCTTCCTATTATGTCCTAGAATCTGTATTGATAAAGCCACTGGATGGCGAAACGTCTACTACAATAAAGATATCCAGATGTTGCACATGTGTCTTAACTTTCAAAACGATCTCTACCTAAAGCTACCCACACTGCCAAATGACGTATTGAAACGAAAATTTTTATTAGTATGATCTTTTATTTCTATAATTACATGTACAAGGTATATTGGCCTAGCTGACATCAGTGACATCATAGAAGCTAAGACATTGTGCAGTTTTAACAATAGGTTGGAAACATAAACACATATTTGAAGATTGAGACACTTATGCAGCATATGGGAATCTTTATTCAGGAAACGTTTCGCCACACAGTGGCTTCATCAGTCCAATACAAAGAGGAAGTTAAGACACATGTGCAACATCTGGATATCTTTATTGTAGACGTTTCGCCATCCAGTGGCTTTATCAATACAGATTCTAGGACATAATAGGAAGACAGTAGAACTATATACAAAAGATGAGGTAATCAGTCCCTCGGCCTTGGAGTTAGTGTTCACAGCATCGTGGTGGAGGAGAGTCTGGAGCAAAGGCAAGAAGACTGGCGTTTTTATAGGCGTCAGTGAAAGGGAAATCTAGAATCTGTATTGATAAAGCCACTGGATGGCGAAACGTCTACAATAAAGATATCCAGATGTTGCACATGTGTCTTAACTTTCATATTGTCGGTATTTTATACCTTTCTTGCACAAAGAGGAAGGCGTAAGGAGAGGACGAGTATGAGGTAATCAGTCCCTCAGCCTGGAGTCGATGTATTCAGTCCATCAATCTTGTAGAATGTTCAGCATAGGGCCGTAGACGTGGCTTATATACTGTAGTGAGGTGAGGTGAAGCAGGCGGAGGCGGGGTCATAGTGGTACCAACCACTAGTCGAAGTAGGTCTTCGTCCAAAGGTTGAAAAAGTGTTGAATTCTTTGTAACAAGATCCCATGATGCTGCAGTGTCTGACAGTTGTGATGAATCAGTCTTCAACTTGTCGGTTTTTCAAACCATTCATCACAACTGTCAGACACTGCAGCATCATGGGATCTTGTTACAAAGAATTCTTCAACACTTGTTCAACCTTTGGACGAAGACCTACTTCGACTAGTGGATGGTACCACTATGACCCCGCCTCCGCCTGCTTCACCTCACCTCACTACAGTATATAAGCCACGTCTACGGCCCTATGCTGAACATTCTACAAGATGAACATCAAAATGGTATACAATACCGACAGGTATTGAGGGTATGAGGGACTGATTACCTCATACTCGTCCTCTCCTTACGCCTTCCTCTTTGTATTGGTTTGTAGATGAATGGTTCAGAGAACCGACATGTTGATAAATTAGGCACATGTGCAACTCTTGGGTATCTTTATTGAGGAAACGTTTCGCCACACAGTGGCTTCATCAGTCCATACAAAGGAGAATCTTGAAGAACAGGAGGAGAATGAGGTAATCAGTCCCTCAACCTTGAGTCGATGTGGTCAGTCCATCAATCTTGAATAGAATACGGCATACGTGCTGAGAAGGAGCTTATAAATCGTGGCAGGAGAGGTGCAGCAGTCATAGGTCGTGTAACATTTGTGCAAGAAAGGTATAAAATACCGACTTGTCAGACACTGCAACATCATGGAATCTTGGTTCAGAGGACATCTACAAGACCTTCTTCACGGCTGCTGCAACTAACCCATCTCTTTGGGAAGGACCTACTTCCACTGGGGAATCCCGCCTACCAGTGACTGCCCTCGTCTGCTGCCCGTCCCTTCCACTGACGACTATATAAACGTCAGTCTTGCCTTTGCTCCAGATTCTCCTCCACCACGATGCTGTGAACACTAACTCCAAGGCCGAGGGACTGATTACCTCATCTTTTGTATATAGTTCTACTGTCTTCCTATTATGTCCTAGAATCTGTATTGATAAAGCCACTGGATGGCGAAACGTCTACAATAAAGATATCCAGATGTTGCACACCGTGTAACATTTGTTCAATGTTGAAGTAGGTCGTGCCCAAGAATTAGGCAAGCGAAGAATTCCCAAACTTCTTGGGATCTTAATACTTGGGAATTCTTCGCTTGCCTAATTCTTGGGCACGACCTACGATGTGTTCAGTCCATCAATCTTGAGTATTCTACTCAAGATTGATGGACTGAACACATCGACTCAAGGTTGAGGGACTGATTACCTCATTCTCCTCCTGTTCAAGTTTCTCCTGTGTATGGAATGATGAAGCCACTGTGTGGCGAAACGTTTCCTCAATAAAGATACCCAAGAGTTGCACATGTGCCTAATTTATCAAGAAGTTTCTTGACGAGTGGTTCAGCTATGTTATAGAAGCCGTTGTTCTGGTTGAAATTGTTGGTTATCGAGATAAGCGATGATTCCAGGATTCTTCATTATTGAGTGTTGTCTTCTGCAGCGATAAGTCTTGAGTTTCTGTAGTTAATTAAATGGTTGTGTGAATTGCGATGTTGTACACAGGCATTCCTTGTATCGTCAGTCCTGCTTGCATATTTGTGTTCTGAAATACGTGTTTGGAGGTCTCTTGATGTTTCGCCCACATAATTTGTAGCAGTCATTACAAGGGATTATGTATACCCCTGCAGAGGATGGAAGCTTGTCCTGTCTACTACTGGTGATGTCCTTGATGGTCGTGGTTGTGGAGGTAGATACTTGGAATGATGTATTGGAAAAGATGTTGGAAACATGTTTGGCAATGGAGTTGGTGGGGAGAACTATGTATCTCTTCTCGGCATTGTCTTCTCTGGGTGTGTTGAAGATGTTTAATACCCCAGGTAGATCTGTGTGTGACTTGAAAAAGCCCACTGTGTGGGTGAAACGTTGTCAATAAAGGATCACATTAAACTGCATATTTGTTTGTTTCCATTGTGTCGGTATTTTATACCATTTATTTTCAACAATAGGTTGGATGAGTATTTATCCTATTTGTGCTAATGGGTCTGATGCCATGCTCCTTAAGTGAATGTGATTTGACCTGACTAGGTGGGTCATTGGTTTAAGCCGGAAGGTGACTTGGACCTGCCTCGCATGGGCCAGTAGGCCTGCTGCAATGTTCCTTCTTTCTTTTGTTCTATATAGAAAGCCCCTTGTGCTGAGAATTTCGGGCTAATTAGGTCAATTATGTCCCAGGATGCGACCCACACCAGTCGACTAACACCCAGGTACCCATTTTACTGATGGGCGAACAGGGACAGCAGATGTCTTATGGAAACACGTCCTAATGTTTTCCAGTCGTACCGGGGCATCGATCCCCAGACCTGAGTGTGTGAGCTGAGTACGCTGGTGGTCGAGGTGCGGGACTTAATCTGTTGGTCGTAGGCAAAACTGGAGCCACAAATCCTCCTACTCCAATTTTGAGTCGCCCACGACATTTAGGCGAAATTAACCAATGTGACTGGGAAGGTATGGTGATGTAGACAGTATGTAGACACACATCGACAGTTCATGGCATGCACCGAGTCTACGTTTCATCACGAGTGACTTCTTCAGTGCTTAAGAAGCAAGTAGTGAAAAGTTTCCTCAGTTAATGTCTTGAACTGTGTACGTCTTTTTGTACATGAGCGCTGGTACCTTCCTTGCTGGTCTCTCTCCTTCACTCACACAGTCGACCCAGTCATTAATGATATTTCATTATTTCCCTTCTGTTGAATATAGCCAACAAGTACGCATTTGTGATGAATGGTTTTGAAAACCGACAAGTTGAAGAATTGAGACACTTATGCAACACATGGGAATCTTTATTGAAGAAACTTTTCGCCACACAGTGGCTTCATCAGTCCAATACAAAGTTGAAATTGGTAAGGAGAGGAGAAGTTTGAGGTAATCAGTCCCTCAACCTGGAATCGATATGTTCAGGCCATCACTCTTGTAGGAAATGCAGCATAGGTATGTATAATGTTCGCCAAGACTAGGGTCCTGGCACGGGTCTTAATCTTGAGATGACCCGTCTCTGGCTCCTGAAGGAGAATTGATTCTTCACTGTTGCAGCATATGCTGCTCAAGCACTGTTCTGGACAGTTCAGCTAGTGTGCCTCATAAGCGACTGAGGTTACTCCATCTCAGCTGTTTCCTGAGCTGGGGACTGGGCTCTGTCCGCTCTGATAATCTGCAGATTCACGGCATCCACTGTTTCCTGCTCTGTCAGTAAGCACACCCTCAGGAGTGTGCTGACCATCTGCCGGAACATGCTCTGTTGTTCCGTGGAGGTGATTGTGTTGCAGACAATATCCGTGAATGCCTTGATGAGTGTTAAGAGATCCTCTCTGTTGAGGGCCTGCGTTGTTGGTGGGTTCGAAGCAGTGGATATTATCTGGGCTGTTGTAATCTGTGGGGACTGCTGAGGGTTGTATTTCTTCACTGTTCACACCGTGGGCTGTTGCTGTATGCCAAGTTGTGTACCCGGCATCTGCTGTTGAGGTGCAGCCACAGCCTGCATAGTGGCTGTGCCTGGCAAGGAGGCCGGTGGGGGCTCGTCTGCTGATTGAGTTGCCCGGATGTTTCCTGTTGGCGCCGCTTGTTCATGTTTTTTTCTTCGTTGCGGTAGTGGGGGAGGATGCTTCTGTTCATGACGCCTGGTTGAGTCTTCAAGGGTCGGAAATTCCTGGGCATTGAGTTGGGTTGCCTGATGAGAGTTCTGCAGTATGGCAGGATTCTCTGCACCCATCGTCTGCTGAGGGTGATGCTCTGCCGTAGCCTGCTGTCTCGTCGTTGGTGTCTTCCAGGCCTCACGAATTCTAGTGAGCCTCTCAGGGCATCGAGGGTTCCAGGCATGGTGTTTCTGCCTGCAATTCGGGCATCGTGGAGTGGGTGGCGATGCATTCCTCGGTAGGGTGGGGCTGGCTGCAGACACCGCAGATTACTCTGTCCGAACAGAGTGCACCCAGGTGTCCGTAACGCTGGCACTTGAAACAGCGAACTGGTTTTGCCGTGAAGGTCCTGACATCGTACCTGCCCCAAGAACCGAGGTCCAGCTGGGATGGCATCGGTCCTACATGCTGAATGAGGACCTGCCGGGTTGGTGCGTTGCCTGCCGATTTTGCCTTGAGACGCTGAGCTGACACGACACTGGGGTGAGCTGCTACTACCTCGATGGGCATCATCAGCGGGTATCGCATCACTACACCCTTGGTGACCTTCTGCCGAGAATCCAGTTCCTCCAGGGTGAAGAAGCGGTCTATCTCCACGACTTTCTTCAAGGTGATATGCATTTCCCTGTTGATAGGAGTCAGTATTGGTTCTCCCCTCAGGTTGAACCATATCTTGAACCTCAGTTTGTGCCGTGTTTCCAGGTGTGTAACCACGCCATAGTGGGTTTTGTGTTCCCCATAAGCCTTTACCTTGAATCTGGAAGGTGATTTGAGCTGGTTTACCTGCTCCTTGGAGGGACGGCATGTCTTACTGTTCACATTGATCCATCCTTCCGTATTCTCTGGCTGCATGGTTAGGCTTGTCAGAACTGGAGACTTTTCCTCTGATGACACGGAGTGGTCTCGCAACTTCTTCGCTAGGATTGCGCCCCACATTTCTAAATCCGAGTCGTCCATTTCTAAATCCGAGTCATCCGTCGTGTCCCTGGAACATCATGACCTCTTCCTTTCGGCAGAAGCCATGTGTCTGTCTGTGGTGCTGGACTGTGATGCTGTGATGCTTATATTCCGCAGTCAGGTGAGGTGAAGCAGGAGGCGGCGGGATCACAGTGGGACCTGCCACTAGTATAAGTAGGTCGTCGCCCAAAGGTTGGGCAAACGTTTCGCCACTGTGGCGAAACGTTTCTTCAATAAAGATTCCCATGTGTTGCATAAGTGTGTCAATTCTTCAAGTACGCATTTAATGCTCAAAAAAAATCACGATGTTACCTGTGAAGTGTTGTAACACCAGCTGCTGTGACCATCAAGAACCTGTATGTTTCCACAAAAGTGACTGCTGGCAGCACTCACTGTACCAGTGTGTTGTGTACCTCAGCAGCAGTGACTGCTGGCTACTCACTGTACCAGTGTTTTGTGTAACCTCAGCAGCAGTGACTGCTGGCAGCACTCACTGTACCAGTGTCTTGTGTACCTCAGCAGCAGTGACTGTTGGCAGGACTCGCTGTACCAATGTCTTGTGTACCTCAGCAGCAGTGACCATTAGCTGCACTTGTTTGCTTAGGTGAGTTAGGAAGAGTGCCTACAATACATGCTTATTGTAGGCACACTTCCTCTACTCAAGAATAAATTAAGGTAGTGATGATCAAGACGGTATGAGAGAAAGGAGACTTTCTCGAGGCAGTTTCACTTGGTCTCCAAGGAAAATGTTGACTTTGTCTCCAGTCTGTCATTGTGTCTTTATCAGCTTGTGGGATTTACAGCTTCTCACCCCGTTATGATGCAGTGTTGCCCCAGCTGGCTTGAATTTTGTGCTGAATGTCAGCTGTCATGTGTAAACGTCCACACTCATGACTGTCTCATGCACTGCACTTGCAGGTCTTCAGGAAGAATGGTATGTTGAAGACTAGTGTGACAGGTTGAAGAATAAGACACGTGCAACAATTGGATATTATTGTTGAAGGATACGCAAGTACAGGTCACAGAGGTGACCTGTACTTAGCTCAGTAAGGACGTGTCGAGTGTGCTCTCTATGGACTGAATGAAGATGCCCTCCATCGAGCAACTTTACCAACAGCTTAAGGAAGAATTGAGGATGGCAAAGATGGAGATTCGGCGACTGACCAAGGAAAACAAGATTCGTAGTAGTCCTCCTGTTTTGAGTCCTCAGGTCAAGAAGGGAACGTAGTCAGTGGCTGGACAGCATGGAACGAAGTTGACGATCAAGAAGACGAATGGAAAGGTAGAAACGATGAAGAAGAAAGAGACTGCTGTGGAAACATCTAATACATTCTCCGTGCTACCCGACGAATGTGAGTCGACTACTGGGAACGTCACGATGAACGGCACCAAGGAAGGTAAGAATATTGTTGTTGTTGGGGATAGCCAAGTTAGGTACATGGAGAGGGCGTTCTGCTTGGACAAGAGTAGGAGACAGAGGGTTTTCTTTCCTGGGGCTGGGATGGAGGATATTGTTAGTCGTCTGGATGACATCATGAGAGGTAATGGGAACAATCCTATTATCTGTCTCAGTGCTGGAAGCAACGATGTTGGCAGACGTAGGAGTGAAGACCTGATTAGCAGGTATAGGTCAGCAATAGAAATAATTAGGAGGAAGGGTGGGAACCCTGTCATATGTGGTATTTTGCCAAGGAGAGGAGTTGGAAATGAATGGTTGTCCAGGGCAATTGGTGTCAATTGCTGGCTGGACAAATACTGTAAGGAAAATGCGGTAACATTCATTGACAACTGGGACCTCTTCTATGGCAGAAATGACATGTATGCCAGGGATGGGGTTCACTTATCTAGGTCTGGGGTGGGGGCACTGGCAACTGCAGTGGAGGGAGCTGTTAGGACTTTGAACTAGGAATAGTTAGTGGTATGGGTTTTGGCAGGAAAACAGTGAAGTCCCAGTGTAGTAGTAATATGAGTTCTAGGGGAAATAGTAATAAGCGGAACGAGGTAGATATTGAAAAGCCAGTGACACTAGGTGATAAGGACAGTAATAGGTTTAGTAGAAAAACAGAAATGAGCAGGAAGGGTAAAGAGAAAGGAGAGGGTTTCAGTGTATATTATGCTAATAGCCGTAGTGCTAGGAATAAGATGGACGAATTGAGATTAGTTGCTAGTGCAGGTAACATTGATGTATTTGTCATAACTTAGATGATTTAATTCAAAAAGTCGGGACATGTACATATAAGTTCTGTCAAGCACCTGAACTACTGGGAACGCTTGGAAGCACTTGACTTGTACTCGCTGGAACGCAGGCGAGAGAGAGAGATCATAATCTACACTAGGAAAATCCTAGAAGGAATGGTCCCGAAACTGCACACAGAAATCACTCCCTACGAAAGTAAAAGACTGGACAGGCAGTGCAAAATACCCCCAATGAGAAGTAGGGGCGCCATTGGTACACTAAGAAGAAACACAAGTTTCCGGGGTCCAAGACTGCTCAACAGCCTCCTACCATGCATAAGGGGAATTACCAATAGGCCCCTGGCTGCCTTCAAGATGGAGCTGGACAGATACTTAGTCGGTGCCGGACCAGCCGGGTTGTGGTTTGTACGTTAGACTACGTACGGCAAGCAGTAACAGCCTGGTTAATCAGGCCCTGATCCACCGGGAGACCTGGTGGTGGACCGGGCCGCGGGGGCGTTGATTCCTGGAATACCCTCCAGGTAGACTCCAGGTAGTACGAAAATAGCAGCAGGAGAAACGTGGAAGGTGAGGAATTGGAAGTTTTATGAAGGCATGTGAATGGGGGAGATTGGAGGGGAGAATGAATGGGGGGATTGGAGGGGGAATGAATGGGGGAGATTGGAGAGGAGAATGAATGGGGAGATTGGAGGGGGAATGAATGGGGGAGATTAAAGGGGGAATGAACGGGGGAGATTGGAGGGGGAATGAATGGGAGAGATTGGAGGGGGAATGAATGGGGGAGATTGGAGGGGGGAGTGAATGGGGGATTGGAGGGGGGATGAATGGGGGGATTGGAGGGGGGGAATGAGTAGGAGATATTGGTGGGAATGAATGGGGGAGATTGGAGGGGGAATGAATGGGAGAGAGAAATTGGAGGGTAAATACAACCACGGTGAACTAAGAACATTCTCAAAAAACGGTAAAATTCTCGTGGAGTCAACTAAAGTGGGGTATGTTAGTCATGGGTAAGGGGTAAACCCGTAGGGGTTAAAGCCAATTTAGTTCAGGAAAAGAGTAAGAGAATAAACTTTTAAAAGACCTAGTTGATGATGGGTGACGGAACTATGTTGAATTCCGTAACAGGATCCGCTCAGCCCGTAATAAGTTAATATATCACTGTTGTTAAGACAGTCAAACAGGTGACTGTTCAAGGAGCTGTAAGCTCTCACTGGATCTTTTTATCACCTTTGTTGGCTTTATTTGTTGTAGTTAAATTTATTACTAGACAATCTAATCTAGCTTGAAATTACATAACATAAATCGAGAAATTTATGGATTAGAAATGGGTAAAATTATTTAACCTTTGTGACGAATCCTGTTCAGTCTGAATTCTGTTTATAAACGGATAAAAAATTTCCATTATTCTATAGAAAGATAAGTTGAAATGCTACGGGGTGAGAGGGACTGAGAGCATCTACGGCAAGTGCAGTGAACGAACGAGAAAATTTATTGATTTTACACGAGTTTTGTGGTTTGTTCACGGGGGATGACGAGAGTGGCCTTGTTGTGAGGTGACACTCCTCGCACTAGATCATGTTGCTGTGGTCATCCGCCCACCACCCAGTCCTGGGTGAGACTCATGCAAAACCGGTTGTGATTTGGTAAGATAGTCTTGTGGTGCATGTCCAAGTTTCACTGTGCAGGCTTCTTCTTGTTATTGATGTTGGAATATTCGTGCAGCAGCTGTGCGCTGAGGTGGTCGTTCCAGTTTGAGCATATGAACTCTTCCTCGTGCCTTCACGACTTATTTCCTTCTTATAAACTATGGCACCTTTTTAAAAGATACTGTAATAATTTTTCTTCCTAGTCATTTCTACAACTTTGATTATTTGAAGTGTACAGAAAAGATTTTATTGGCTATATATTCTGAAAGCCCATCCGAACAGGCCTAACTTGCACTGAGTAGCATTTCACTCGTGACGAGTAGCTACCAGCCTGTCGGTATGGTAATAACGTAACACTCTAACTACGTAATGAAAAAATAAGGCAGAAAGTCGTGTGATGGGGCTAAGGAATTAAGTCATATACTCAAATATGTGATGTAGACAGTAGTAGTAATTCTGAGTCACCCAAAGTCTGATCTAGACCATTTCACCTACTTAAAGGTTAGGTTATTAACCTCCCACCAGCCTTTTTAAATCCGTTGACATTCGCATCTGAAAGGTCAAACAAGCTATCACACGAGCACTGCCTCTTCGGTGATTTGAATCCGGCATCGCTGGATTGTCAGGTATGGTGTTGATTACGATATCCAGTTAGCCTTGATAATGATATCACATGCATCTGGTCGAACATCTTCGCAAACCTCGGATTACATATTTTCTTTCCTTCAAAACGGGCCTTCGGTGACCCACTAGTTCTAACATTACAACGACAATATAAGTGGGATAGCGTTCAGCTCTAGTGTTGGTATTTATATTCGCTACATTTAGCATATTTACCTCCGGTATTGGGTGCACATCTAATTTTTTTTAATGTCTGGGAGAGAGAGGTGAAAATTAGTGTTTTTATTTGTCGTTGTTACCGTAAATCTGACGGTGTAGTAGTATGTAGGTTAGGTTTGGTCAAGTAAGGTAAGGTTTCCTGACGCTGGTCTTAGTCATATGATCCGCAGCTGGAGTTTTTGGTCATGTGACAGAGTCCTTCCACTGGCTTAGTTGTCAAAAAAGCTCTGCTTACATAGGATCTTGACTCGTATCTTTGGAACCTTTATTTACCTTGTTTAGCCTACTCGGTAGGCTTTATTAAGTAATAAACAGGTAAAGAAGTTTGAGCAAAATAGTATATACCTGCGAAGTGAGAAAAACACACGGTTCCAGTCTGGTCATGTTAATTAATTACCAGATATTGTAGATGCTTTGTGGCCAGAGGTTCAGCTAAATTGTAGATTATTATTATTATTATTATAATCAAGGGGGAAGCGCTAAACCCGGAGGATTATACAGCGCCTGGGGGGGGGATGTGGAAGGCATTCAGGCTTAATTCGGGGAACTGGAGCACAGATCCAATTCCCTAAATCAAGAGCCCCTCACCAACATCAAGGAACCTTCCTTGAGGGGAGCTAAATTGTAGAAACCATTGAAGTTGAGAGGCTGCCGAGTGTCACTGACTCTGAGTGTTGTTCAGTTGAAGTTGCTGGTGATGAATGCAGACTAAAACGCAATTTTTTAAACCACTTAACTGGAATGACATAATAGGGAGTGCCGTCACCCACTACTACGCCATTCCAATTAGGTGGTTGAGAGAATTACGCAGTATTACATTGGCATTGTTAATTAAGATAGGCTTGAAGTTTCGCTCACTTCACGGGCGAAGGGTTATCAATAAAGTTTCTGTAAAATAGACACATGTGCAACACTTGGATATCTTTATTGAGGAAACATTTCGCCACAGTGACTTCATCAGTCCATACAAAGGAGAACATTGAAGAACAGGATTAGTTTGAGGTAATCAGTCCCTCAGCCTGTACCATAACATACCCACACTTACCATTAGAGTTTCTCACCATACTGATGATACGAGATATCGACCTGAACACTATCATGTACAGACCTTCCAATATATCTCGCTCAAGAGCCTCACAACGAGAGCTGAACTATGACAATACAACATTTGGAAAACAGAATGGCAAAGTGAGATTTTTTTTAAATCATATTTCGACTTGTGTGTGGTTTGAGCATATTGTATAGATAAATTTTACACAATTTTATTAAAATTCACAATGAAAATCTTTTTTTAGGGGAAAAAAGTTCGGAATATTTGTTTCACATTAAGATTATGTATACATTGAGGGAAAATATATTTGCCAGTACCGTCAAAATATCATATCGTCGCAGTAAGCCTAGCGATGGTAGGCGGGGCCAGGAGCTATGACTCGACGCCTGCAACCTCAACTAGGTGAGTATGGTGCATATCAGAATATCGTTTTCTTGCAGACTCGAAAAGATTAGCCATCGTGGATGTCAAAATACATGGTATTACCCGAGGCTGAGAATAGTGTGCCATTCTCTGGCTACCCTCGTTCATCCTTGTTAGTCCCCGTTAATGCTGGTTATTATTGGCGGTTCCCCCGGGTAATGACCATAATAACCTACCTTGACCTTTGTACCCTGGGTAATTGCATGTCGCTATTAGGGTCTTGCTAACGCTGTGAATGGATGGATGGGCGCCATCCTCGGCGCTCCTCCTTGCCTTGTTAGGTTTTCTAGTTATTTTTTTACAACAATTGAATAATTGAATATATCAGTGTTCTACTACCTTATCCTATGTGATAGTTACATAGTGGGAACAAAAGCTGGCCACTTTTTTTTTTTTGTTTGTTTTTGTCGTATTCCATCATGCAGGATGGTGTTCATACAAGCTGTTGAAATGTGTGGGTCTGAGCTGGGAAACTTAAGTAGTGTGGGTCACTGCTGGTATGAGAGTGGTTAAATTTATCATTGCTGGTACGAGAATGGTTGAGGTTTATCACTGGTGGTGCGAGAATGGTTGAGGTTGATTAAGATGTGGCAAAGTATTATTCCTGCTGCAGTGTTGTATACCTAAAGATTTTTCTTGATAAGTAACAATGTTTTTCTTAGCTGTTTTATGGTTTCCTTAATCTACGGACTTGGGTGGTTGGTAGGATATTTATTTTCAGTTTGCAGTGTACTAAAATGTTCTAACAGTCTGTAGGCACCTGGGTGCAAGTTGGTTGATCTGGGTAGCAGTCTTCGGTACACTTGCAGTTATTAAGCTGTTAACTGTGTTAAAAATGTGTGTGGAACTGTTAGCCCACCGTCTGAACAAATTTACAAGTAGGATGCGTTGATGCCAGTTAAGAGTTATTGATTAAAGGAATTGGAGCTACCCTCTAATTCCTTGGGTTAACCTTGATTGCCTCCCATTTACAGTGCGTTGTGACCCCTCGAGCTTAGTGCTTATCATTGAATATAGGCGTTGCATGACCTCTCTTGGTCAATAATAATAAAATCTTGCAGTCGTGGCAACCGGAGACGCCCTCGAGGTCACCAGATCAGGACATGGACGACGCAGACTCTGTCAAGAGCTTCGGGTCTGTCTCGTCGGCCGTGAGCTGTGATGCAGCACTGACACAGCACCACTATCACCAACAGCACTCCTCATGTGGGGGCAGCAGCAGTAGGGGTAGCAAGAGCCTAAAGTATGTGCTTCACTGCCGTCACAACCACGACATCGACCCTGATAATTACTTGACGCCCACCCAGCGTGCTGCACGACGCATCCGAGAGCTCAAGGTATGTCACCGTGTGAGGGAGATTTAGATTTTGCCACCGAAGTGGCTAGTTTATTGTGCACCCCATATCCATCCTGTGGACGGTAGCGCGAGAGCATGTGGATACACAAAAGGCCTAGGAACTAGGCCCCAAAGGGTTAACAGGAATACATATGGATTTATATCTACATATCTATAGTTCACTTATCTGTTACAAGCAAATTTAGGAAATTTGCTTAGTATATCTGGTATCTTATTTTCATTAATAAGATATCTTGACATGTCACATAGGTTATTATACTGTCTGTCTCTGTATTCCTCAATAAGTGGACAATTAAGCACATAGTGTTCAAGAGAGTGACCATATGCCTGATCACATAATTTACATTTAGTTTGATCATCATCTGTCTCTCTCCCAAACTGCCAGAAGTACTTGTAACCAAGCCTAAGCCTGGCCACTACAGCATCAGTCAGTCTGTTCACATTGCAAGTTGCTCCATAAACATACTTATCTACGTTCATGTTATCATAGTGGGTTATAGATCTACTCAGGCTTCTAACTGCATTCCTATAACAATCATCTTCATTATTTACTTCTCTCCTAATATTATTCCTAATGCTAGACACAGTTATACCAAAGTTATATTCTACGTTCTCCTTCTGGATACTCTTCTTGGCTAACATATCAACTTTATCATGAAGGAGTAATCCAATGTGTGATGGGATCCATAGCAATTGTACATTAATTCCTTTGTCCTTAATTTTTGAGTATCTATACCTGGCTTCCCCAATGAGCATGTTGTTGGAGTCATTATATGAGCCAAGAGCCTTCAATGATGACATAGAATCAGTAATGATGATAGTCAAGCTCAGTGTCATAGGTTAGCTTTAGCGCCATTAGGATTGCAAACAATTCAGTTTGCAGTGTAGACACCCAGTTGTTAATTCTTATGCCTAACTCAACAAATTTATTATCGTTCTTAACTAGGGAGGTGGCAACAAGAGCAGATGCAGCCCTGCCAGAGGACTCCTGTTTAGATCCATCATTGTATATAACTTGTGATAACTTATTACTACCAGCTAGGCGAAAAATTTCTTCTTGAGCAGTTGCTCTAACAAGAGATTTAAGGAAGGGATTACTAGGAATGAGCTTCTTGGGAGGGACTTGTAGGTATGTGATATTAAATGAACACATCTTCCATGGAGGGGTGAAATGCTCTTGTTGCCTACAGTGATACAGTTCATGCAGGTTATAAAACTTAATGCAATTGCACGTTTTCACAATCCATTTAGATCTGTGTGTATTTACCTCTAGACACTTGGTAAGATTCACTGTGACAGTGTCTGGTTCGTTTCTCAACATTCTAATACCGAGTACAGTGTTAATTTCAACAATCCTATCACTGATACTAGAAATACCAAGCTCCTTCCTCATGTTAAGAACTTTTGTAGATCTGGGACAGCCAAGAATAGTCCTGAGAGCTTCATTTTGCATTAACTCCAAGGGTCAGAGGGAACTTTCTCTAGCTAATATCAACATGGGAGCAGCATAATCAATTAAGGACCTAACATAGGCTATGTACATCATTCTCACGATTCTCACATTAGCACCATAGTTGGGATTGTAGCCAGCAACAGCTTTGAGAGCATTTAGCCTAGCTTTACATTTCTTGTTTAGTTGTGGTATAGTGGATTTGTTAAAGGGTACATCTACACCAAGATATCTGTAAGTTTTAACGTAGCTAATGATTTCACCCTGCAAATAGATGGGTGGGGGATGTCGTTTGCTTGTTAATATCTTTGTTTTAGAGGAAGATATTATGAGGCCTAGTCGATTACAAATTGCTTGAACTTCATTAAGAATGGTATTCATCTTCTTATGCCCTGTTGTATGGATCATGATATCATCAGCATAGCTTATAGCTATGTTTAGGTGAGGCAGGTAGAGCATTTAGGAGAGCATTAATCAGAATATTAAATAGCATGGGACTAAGAACTCCTCCCTGCGGTGTACCTAAAGACATTTCTTTCGAATCACTTCTGAAGCCTTGGTAAAGGACAGAGGATACTCTATTTGACAGGTATCCTATTATCCAGCAGAGTAAGCTACCACCAATATTCATTTTGGCTAGTTCATATAGTATAACGGTTCTGTTTGCAATATCAAATGCAGATTTTAGATCAAGAAAAGTGGTAAAACTAGTAGAGGTGTGTGCAGTGAGAAAGGTGGAAATGCAGTTCTGCACACTTTTACCTTTCATGAACCCATAGAGGTAGGGGGAAAGTTGATGTTTGATTCTGTAGTACAATCTGTTAAGCATCATTCTTTCAAAAGTTTTGCAAAGACAACTAGTTAAGGAGATCGGCCTAAATGTATCAGGCTGTTGGGGCTTAGGGATAGGCACAATGAGACTATTGGTCCAGGAAGTAGGAAGAACGCCCTCAATGTAACTGAGATTATACAGTGCCAACAAAGGGTTATCAGGCACGTGCCTTAGAGTTCTGAGAATATCATAGGTTATACCATCCTCTCCAGGAGCAGTTGATCGACCTTTGGTTAATGCATTATCTAATTCATACTCGGTAAAGAGGCAATCACTCTCATCAATATTTTGGCTCATAAAATTAATCAGTTTCAACATTTCTTCAGAAGTACTCTCTAAATTTTTTCTAATATGAGATGGAAGGCTTTCATGCCTGGATGTTTTGGACCAGTCATTTATGAGGTCATTTGCTTTTTCAAGAGGAAAGGGATGAGCAACATTGCCAGTCTTTTTCCTGGTTATTTTGTTTATACCTTTCCAAGCCAAACTCAAAGGGGTGGACCTATTTAATCCACTAACAAACTGTTCCCATTCCTGTTGCCTAAGTTCTTCCTTTCTATTCCTTGCATTTGTTAGTGCAGCTTGGAACGTTCTGAGCAGGTCTGGGGTTCTACATTCACGGTATGCTTTACCAATCCTCCTAGCTGCATGTGTTAGATTGCGCAGCTGTGGATCATTATAGTATTTACATTGGTTTTTATTGTTATTTATAGTGGAGGGTCTTTGTTTCCTATTCCTGCCCACTTGATCTGTGAGAACACTCTCAATAGTGGTAATTAAATCATCATTAAATTTTTGTGTGCCAGTGGGCTCGTAATTCTTATACCATTGATCCAAGTGGTTAATAAAGTTGTCTCTGTGTTCTGGTTTGAGAATAAGTTTCCTCCTTCTGTATTTAGCTCCTTGATTGCTGGAGATGTGATCAAGATTGACAGTTGTTAGTCTTGGGAAGTGATCAGATAGAAGATCATCAACTATGACAGAGTCATGCATCATATATGATGTATTAAATCCAAGACACAGATCTAGTATGCCACCATATATGTGAGTAGGCTCAGTAGTGCCCACAATTCGAACATTATCATGCTCATTCAGCAATCTCACTAGTTTAGTTCCATTGGTGTTTGTAATAGACCCACCAATATTCTTATGTCTGGCATTAAAATCACCAAGAATGATGGTAGGTTCACTATTGATGCGATCTGGTAAAGCATCAGGTCGAAGCTGGTTCGCTGGGGCATAGAGATTAAAAATGTTTATGGAAAAATCGCCTGCATATACTTTGACACCATGATACTGCATGTTAACTCGACTCTGCAAGGAAAGGAGTGAATGTGGCAAGTTCTTTCTGACATACATCACACAACAGTTGGTTGACCTTAGGTTATAAGCTGCATATCCAGGCAAGTTTGGTGGAGGTGCTCCATCTTTCAATTTACATTCCTGCAAACAGATGACATCAATATTCTTGGTTGCACTAATATGATGTAAGTCAGGCAACCGCTTCCTGATGGAAGCAATGTTCCATGAAAAGATTTGTAATGTATCCATTGTAGTGAGTTATTACAATCTCTTGCTCATAAGATGGTAAAACTATTATGCTTTGACTGCAGTGTGCAGATACTTAAGAGCAAATAGCATAGTTTGTACGTCTTTATCTTCAGAACCTTTATTTTTAAGCATTTTTCGGCATTTTGGCAGCCAGTTATAAGGCAAGTTTTGAAGGCAAGAGTTATGGGCTTCTTTCTGTGTGAGGGAGGCGGCGGTGAAGGCGCTGCGAGAAGTTTGATTTATTTTAGCAGTAATTAATAATGTAGAGAAAGTAGGCTGCCACTTTTACCAACATCTTAACCCTAAAACAATTAGTTATACTGCAATAAAACTTTTCCACAATGTTTTCAATAATTTTTCTTTTTATTCACCACATAATTGCTAAATTTTTCTGTAAAGGCTTCACATAGGCAGAGGAAGGATCAGCACAGCAGTTGCAACCTCGGTCTCATAGCCAGGCCTGTACTTTCAGACAGACATTCTCCTTCCCCTCCCACCCCACAAAAAATGTTAGAGGGGACAAAAAATGTTCATAAAAAAGCCATCTTTATATGTTGCATTGCCTTAGGAATATTGATAAAACATCTTGCACACATTTTTATATTAATCTGAGACCACAATTAGGTGCATTTATTAAAATAGACTAACAATTAGTATTTTTCAATATGCATATCAAAAATATACCCCCCCCCCCCAAAAAAAAAAACAAAAAAAAAAACAAAAAAAAGACAACTGTACAGTAATATAGTTTAAAACAATGATGCATTGAAAGATTTATCACAAAATTATAATAATAATATAAAGAAACTTGGCACAAAACCCAGCATATGATTACCAATAGACCCGTGGCTGTCTTCAACAAGTCACTGGACAGGCACCTAAAGTCAGTACCTGATCAGCCAGGCTGTGGTTCTTATGTCTGTTTACATGCGGCCAGCAGTAACATCTTGGTTGATCAAGGCCAATGGTATTGATGACTGGACAGACATTTTTCTTAACAAATTACTTAGACTATACAACAAACATTGTCCTATAAAAACGAAAGATCACAAACAAACGGCTTGGTTGCCCATGGCTAACCAGCACCATTCTGAAATCCATTGACAAGAAACACCAATATGAAAAGCAATATAGACAGGGTTTAATACACAAAGATATTCTTAAACACTATTCATCAGTTCTCGCCAAAGTAATAAAGAAAGCCAAACAACTATACTACTCCAGTAGATTCACAGACACTAGAGGAGATATAAAAAAGACCTGGAAAACACACACTCAGATTCTAGGGACCCACAAACTGAAAAAACAAGAATATTGTCCTAACTAAACCTAATGAAACACCACTACATCCCACTGACACAGCTAACAAGATAAACGACTTCTTCTCAACCATAGGATCTAATCTCGCCAATAAAATCCCACATACTAATGCCCATGCCGGGGACTACCTAGATGGGAATTTCCCAAATTCCTTCTATCTTGCACCAACTGAGCCCTCGGAAGTCACCGAGATTATAAAGTCACTTAAAAACAACTCAGGGAATCTGTCTAATATCCCACCAGTACTGTACAAGCGAGCGGCCCATATCCTTTCGCATGCTATTTCATTACTTTAGTTACTGCAGTTAGAATGATAACAAATTCTCACTACAGGCAACACACTCCACCAATATTCAAAACACTCAACCTACTCACCATACAAAACATCCATACTTATTATTGCACCTATTACATACATAGAACACTTAACTCTGATATTAACCCTCCCCTCAAACATCTCCTTGCCAACCTCAACAGAACACATGACCATAACACAAGGCACAGATCACTCTTTGATGTTCCTAGTGTCCATCTCACGCTATGCAAAAACTCAATGCACATAAAAGGCCCTAAAATCTGGAATTCATTACCTGTAAATATAAAAGAAACACTAGCTGTTTATAAATTCAAGTCTCTTCTCAACGATCACTTACTCACTCAAAACCAAATAAATACTGAATAACTGAACCTTATAAATTGTATATCCTATGTTACTCACAATTATATCACACAAATGTTAAACCTAGGACCCAATCTAACTTTATTATTTTTTTTAAATACACTACCTAACAGAATACTCCATTCGACTGAATGTACAGCAATGCAAGCAACCATATGACCTGTCTTTGTACAACTCATTTGTGCTTTATAGTTATCTGTTTACAATAATGTTTTATCACTGATTTCATCATTGCTTAGTTAATCTTAAGTTAATTTTAAGCCAGCCCGTAATGCTATGCATATAAGTGGCTTTGGCATGCTGCTCTTACCTGTATTTTTTGTACCTCTGTATGTATGCTTAAATTACTAAATAAATAAATAAACAAGTCACTAGAAACTAGCACCTTCCCGAAACTACTCAAGATGGCAAGGGTTACACCAATACATAAAGGTGGTGACCCTACAGACTTAAACAACTATAGGCCAATATCAAACTTACCATTGCTATCCAAAATCTTTGAGAAACTCGTGCACAGGAGACTATATTCATTTATAACAGCACAAAACATACTCGACCCCTGCCAATTTGGATTTAGGAAAAATAAAAGCACTAATGATGCAATCATAAAAATGCTAGATCTGCTTTACACAGCATTGGAAAATAAGGAATATCCACTAGGAATTTTTATTGACCTAAGAAAAGCTTTTGACACAGTAGACCACGACATCCTACTCCACAAACTTGACCATTACGGTATAAGAGGCCATGCGCTTGCTTATTTCAAATCTTACCTTACTAATAGGTATCATTATGTTACCATTAAAGACACAGCATCAACAACACGGCCACTTGATACTGGAGTTCCACAGGGAAGTGTCCTTGGTCCCCTGCTTTTCCTCATATACATCAATGATCTTCCAAACGTATCCCAACACCTGAAACCCATTCTCTTTGCTGACGACATGACTTATGTCATCTCTCACCCTAATCTTGCCACCCTCAACACCATTGTTAACGAGGAGCTGATCAAAATATCGACTTGGATGACAGCCAATAAACTTACGCTTAACACTGACAAAACCTACTATATTATGTTTGGTAGCAGAGCAGGAGATGCACAAATTAACATTAAGATCGACAACACACTAATTACCAGACATAATGAGGGCAAATTCCTAGGCCTATACCTTGACAACAACCTGAATTTCAGCACCCATATCCAACACATAACCAAAAAAGTATCCAAAACAGTTGGGATCCTCTCCAAGATACGATACTACGTGCCGCAAAATGCCCTTCTCACACTATACCACTCACTTATTTATCCATACCTCACCTATGCTATTTGTGCTTGGGGATCAACTGCAGCAACACACCTAAAGCCAATAATAACCCAACAAAAAGCTGCAGTAAGAATAATCACTAAATCCCATCCCTGGCAACACCCCCCCCCCCCCCCACTCTTCATAGATCTAAACTTACTCCCTGTTCAGTACATCCACGCTTACTACTGTGCAATCTACATCTACAGGACCTTAAACTCCAATATCAACCTTGACCTAAAATGCTTTCTTGATAGTTGTGACAGAACCCACAGGCATAACACCAGACACAAACATCTCTACGACATTCCCCATGTCCGACTAAACCTTTACAAAAATTCAATGTGTGTCAAAGGCCCTAAAATCTGGAACACCCTACCTGAGAACTCTAGAACTGCAGACACATTAATCACCTTCAAAACTACCATTAGAAAACATCTTTTCTCCCTGATAAACCCCATCAACTAACTACACGAATACCACCTGGTGGTTCACACTTACTCACTCGCCCATTTGACCATAAACAGAAATATTAATCTCAATCTTAAAATAATGAATCCTATGATACTCCAATACTGAAACTATGTACTGTGCCAAAACAAAAGCATTCACATTGCTAAACTCACAAACTAGTATTTAGTCACTTAGCCATAATACCAACTTACCTCATAATTTGTAATATTTTAAAGTAAAGAATTAAACTAAGTCTGCCCGAAATGCCTAGCCATGCTAGGCGTTCTAGTGGTACACTCTGTAATCATTATTTAACTACATGTAAACCACACAACAACCAAATTCTGTAAATTCAACATTGTAATCTTTATAGAGAACAAACTTTGAATTTGAATCAGACCCTGATCCACCACGAGGCCAGGTCTTGGACCAGGCCACAGGGCTGTTGACCCGTGAAACCCCTCTCCAGGTATACTCTAGATATCCATACAGTCATATACAGCCTCTCCTTACTTAACAATGTACGTAATTGTTTACTGACACCTCAGACTTACGATGGGCTCTGACCAGTATTCATTCCTAAATAATGTATGCTAGAGCTGATTTTCCCTATTCTTTTTATATCAGTATACAGTACACTATTGTATAAACATTTAAAAATATACCAGAAATGTTATAAATGGTTCAAAGGTGACATTAAAACAATATCAAAGCTGATTGACACACTCACTACCATTATAGTATGCTCCTCACTTAGTGATGAATTCGTTTAATGACTTAATCTTAGGAACAGAACTCTGTCGTTAGGTGAGGAGAGGCTGTATTTACAACAGTTTTCAGGCATTTTAGCTAGCATTGAGTATTGCTCTCTGGTGCCGGTGTCCAGCAGCAGTAGTCAGCCATCAAACTGATCAGGTAGGTAAATATCTGTGTTGAATGGAACTGAATCAAAAGAGGCACTCACAAGTCACCATATGGTAATTAATATCCCAATTCATACTTGAAAAATAGAAAATTAGGATATACACAACTCAAATCTAACTCGAACCTTCCATTAACTTTGAAGCTATCCTCGTAAAATTTATAATCCTAAAAATGCATTTTTTTTCTTTTCATACATATTTAAATTTAAATTCTATGCAATCCTACAAGGAAAAAAATACTCTTAAGAAAATTTTGATAAAACTGAATAAAAATGTACAACCTAAAATGAAGACAAAAATGACGATTTACCCATGTTCAGGGGTTGCAGCTGATCAGAAGACATACATATATTCTGCAGTTAGTAAATGGGGAGTTAGTAAATGGGGAAAAAGTTTATCTAATAAAATTGGCAAATTAAAATTTACATAGCTCTTGGTAAGTCCAGTAATTAAAGTTTGAAGCTGATCAAATTTGCACCTACTTGGACTAAACTTATGAGGTATCATCCTTCTTGTAGAATAAATCATCAGTAATATTTTGAAACCATTGGGAAGAAGCATTCTTTAATTACTGAATGTAAATGAATATCACTAATTAATAAAACCAGCAAATTGGGATTTATGCCACCAATAATAGCACGAATCTTGCCTTCAGAAAATCGTACTAGTGGTGAAAATTTGAAGACAATTATATGAGCCATTCTCTAGTTATGGCACAGATTCCAATGATTCAAAGTTTTTTCCCCCAAAAAGTCAGTGGATTTTTTGGGGTTATCCATTGGGTGATTAGATTTAGATTTTGCCACCGAAGTGGCTAGTTTATTGTGCACCCCATATCCATCCTGTGGACGGTAGCACGAGAGCATATGGATACACAAAAGGCCTAGGAACTAGGCCCCAAAGGGTTAACAGGAATACATATGGATTTATATCTACATATCTATAGTTTACTTATCTGTTACAAGCAAATTTAGGAAATTTGCTTAGTATATCTGGTATCTTATTTTCATTAATAAGATATCTTGACATGTCACATAGGTTATTATACTGTCTGTCTCTGTATTTCTCAATAAGTGGACAATTAAGCACATAGTGTTCAAGAGAGTGACCATATGCCTGATCACATAATTTACATTTAGTTTGATCATCATCTGTGTCTCTCCCAAACTGCCAGAAGTACTTGTAGCCAAGCCTAAGCCTGGCCACTACAACATCAGTCAGTGAAACCTAGCAGTTTGCATGAAAAACATTGATCACAGCAGAAATAAATGACCAAATACCAGGATACAACCTCCAGCAGTGTGGGAGTTTCTAAACACATTTGCATGGCTGTTCATGTTTGACATATGAGATATAGCAATTCAGATTGTATTTTATATTGTGTTATCATAACTTAAATCTATATAACACTGTAAAGTGTACGCCCATTACATTTGTTGTCCCCTTCAAGACTGTTGTAAAAACAATTGAACTTGTGTGTATGTGTTCTAAATAAAATGTTTGTTGCTCCTAGAGTCAGCTAGCTGAGGCCAGGCGGGAGGTACACCTGAGAGATGCTGAGATCTCCCGTCTCACACGTGAGCTGGTGGAGCTGAGGCTGCTCAAGGCTCGCACTCAGCAGCGAGACGATGATGTCAAGGTCAGTACTACTATCAGCAACTCACAGGTGGTGAGGTACTCAGTCAAGAAGAGATGGTGTGGTAAACGAGAGGCAGCAACAATAAAGTAAAGGTTTGTTATTAGTTTATGGGGGGAAATAGTAAACCCTGGGGAATGAGAGGCATTGGTCTGATCCAAGGCAGTGGAGGGTAGCTCCCTTTCTCTGGATCAAGAGCCCTTTTCTGGCATCAAGACACTTTGATTGGAAGGTAAGGCAGAGAGGCCATGAAACAGGTCTCTTGATGCTGATGACTTTCTTTTTTCATCCAAGACATTGGAGCCACCCTCTTTCATGGATCGAACCAGATTACTGCCCCAGGTAGTGTGTGACTCATACTCTGGTATTTAGGTTAGGTTTATTGACTGTCTTCTGTAAGTAAAATTTAGTGAATTGTAAAATATATTACTGTTACAATTTAGGGAATTGTAACATTAATATATGTATTACATAATAGTAGGGGAGCACTGCAGTAGGCCTGAATTTTTTATGAACTTTTTTTTTCACATTCTGTATAATCAAGTTCTGCCTCCCCTAGTTTATTAAGTGCCACTGTTTTTATTCCCAAGGATTTGGATTTTACACATTATGCTGCATCTGTCATTATTTGGACCATAATATTAGCTTGTCCAACTCTTCCTTAAGTTTAATGGTATCCTTCTCTGAATCTGTTTGGTTTATTTTTGTGTTAGCAAATTTATTCCTGTTACTATATATTTCCTTGTCAGTCATTAATGTAGATTGAGAAACATTGGACCCAAAACTTTTGTGGAATGCTACTTGTTACTATTCCCCCTGTCTGATTTCATTCCATTTATGCCAGCATTCTGCTCATCAGTCAACAGTACCTTGATCCACGAGAGAAGTTTTTCCTATATTGCCATGTGTTACTGCTTGGAGGCTGTATAAATCTATGAAAAGCTTTGCTGAAATCTATATAGAGAACATCATACACCTCATGTCCTCTGCCTCACATGCTTTACTGAAGAATGTCAATAAATTTGTTAGGAGGCAAGAATGACTTCTAGTGAATCAGTACCATGCGTTATTGTGTGGTGGCCTCTAATTATATTGGCAGATTATTGATTCTTATAATTTGCATACTGTTGAGGTTAGACTTATTGGTTGGTTGTTTGATGGTAGGCATATTTCCCTTTTTTTTTTTTTTTTTTTTTTTTTTTTTTTTTTTTTTCGACAAACTGGCCATGTCCCACCTAGGCAGGGTGACCTAAAAAGAAAAACAAAAGTACTATTTCTCATTTTGTAAATAGGAATCATATTTGCTCTCATCCACATCTCTACCACAATACCTGTTTGCAGTGATATGGTAAAGAAATTACAGGCGCTCTTTGACTTACGATGGGGTTATGTTCCAGTGAACTCATCGTAAATCGAAAATATCAAAAGTTGAATATAAATATATAAATACAGTACTGTCGATTAATGAGTCTTTGGTCTCTTTAACCTGCAACACTTTATACAGCCTAGAGCTGCTATAGGCCCCAGAACATATTCATTGTAGGTGTCATTGCTTGATCTGCAAATGTGTGGGGAGGGTTGACACAATCCTGTACAACACCTGTGCAAACATGTTACAAGCTATCACCTGCTGTCAGTTATCACCTGGAAATCAGTCAAAATTACCATATTTTACATGCTAAAACACTACTTTTACTTAATGTGTCCAAAGTAATACCCACCATTATATAAATGCAAGCTATCCAAGAAAACATGAAAATTTTTTAAATCTCGAGCAAAGTTTCTCAAAGTTCTGAGTGTGTTGTTATTGTTGCGTTGAAAGTTGTGATGGTCCCAGGGTCATTATGTCCATCTCACTGCTGTGAAACTAACCACCAGAATGCTTTTGCAAATTTATTTTATATTTTATTAACACATTGGTCATTTCTCACCAAGGCAGGGTGGACCAAAAAAGAAAAACATTCATTATCATTCAGTTCATCACTGTCTTGCCAGAGGCATGCTTATACTACAGTTATAAAACTGCAACATTAACACCCCTCCTTCAAGAGTGCACTGTACTTCCCATCTCCAGGACTCGAGTCTGGCCTGCCAGTTTCCCTGAACCCCTTCATAAATGTTACCTTACTCACACTCCAACAGCACATAGTCCTCAAAACCATTTGTCTCCATTCTCTCCTATCTAACATGCTCATGCATGCTTGCTGAAAGTCCAAACAAAAAAGGGGCAGTGTCTACCCAAAATGTTCATGCATGATAGTGGCTTTCTTTGTACTTAAAAATATATTACTACATGTAAACTATGCACTGTATATTATGCAAAGAAATAAATTTTTGAATTAAAATTTTTGTGTAGGAGAGGGTGGTCAGATGCTTGAGCATTGGTAACCCTTAACATCACTGCCACCACAACAATAATCGCTCACACATGTCCAAGTTTCTTTGACAGAATACAAGTGTACCAGCTAAACTGATGCTTAACGACGGGGATGCATTCTGAGAAATGTCGTTAGGCAATTTCATCGTGTGAATGTTAGGGTGTACTACTACATACCTAGGCTATATGGTTTGTATGTTTCATAATAACTGCTGGTAAGCAAATAATGAACCATAAACATTCTTCATTAAAAGAACACCTTTTGGTGTTGGGATCCAAGATTTAAAGCTTTTTAAGGAGCTTATTGAGGTCTGCCAAAGCTTCTGCTAAACTCTTCACTGTGAATTTTCTTTGGGGGTTCCTTTTCTTCTGCAGGGGCCATGATCAACAAAACAAAAGATTAAATCAAGCTCGAGGGGAGGTGATGCTATCAAGACATGTTAAACACGAGATGTATGAGGCTGCTGCCAGCATAACACTGCATGCTGTTTTACAGTAATTTTTTTTTTAAGTGGAAAGTACACTCTAGAATAATGCTAAAAAGTACAGTATACTAAATACATATACCAGTAACATAATTGTTTATTATCATTATCAAGTATTATGTACTCTACATAACTGTATGTGCTGTGCTTTTATATGACTGGCAGCACAGTTGTATGTATGGTCTGTCACTGACTGAAATGTCGTTATGCAGTGTGTGACTGTATATGAAGTAGGTGTACTGTATTCATATTACATCCAGGTTCATTTAATTTTTTTTAACCTTTATTATACAAAGGAAGATAAGCAGAGGGTATATAAACACTGGGAGAGTCCCTCTCATGGGCAGGTGCAGTTTGTCGTGCACTTTCAATTTGTATATAAACAGTCTCCAGCATGCTCACATTTGAACACAGATGATGCAAATGATATGAAAACACTTCATGTATTGATTAGTATGCAGGAATCAACTGAATAAATACAGTTAATGAAACTAAATACCAGTATTGAAAAGTAAATAAATGAGATGGTTTACACCTGCGATTGCTACAGAGACTGAGAGCTTGGCTTGCCATTGCCAGGAATGTGCATAGCTATCACACCATCATAAGGTCGAAATATCCTAAAGCACCTGTAGTTAGCGTTTGGGAGATGTATGACCCCTATAGTTTGTGCTTCCTCCCCCATGAATGTAATGATAGTAACGGCTCAGGTTGTTTAAGAACCTTGACGACAATTCTTCAGTGCCTGAAAACTTGCTTGAATTGATCTATCTATCTGATCATGTTTTAAGTGACAGTATTTTAATTTTTCTTCAGGTCCTCTTAGAATTATTAATCCTTTGAGGGTCGACAGGCCCTCTCCGAAACTCATTCTCAGGGTCGGCCAAATTTCAAAAAAAAAAAAAATTTTTTTCTTTTGAAAAAAGTTTTTTTTTTCTAAACATTATAGGCTAAACAAAAAAATTTTAACGTCAATACTTACCGAGATCTGGAGGCGTGAAATTTGGCAAAATTGAACAACATATGGTAACATCGCCGACTGCCGTCACCCGGTATTTTTCTATTTACTTTTTTATGTACTATTTTCAATTATTTTTCAATTTTTCTTTTTCTGAGTAACTTTTATGACCTCTGAGGCCAACATGATCAGTATTTTGTAAGTTATTTCTTTTTCAATACTACACAATAAGGGCGTAAACACTGTTGTCATTATTTTGTTTACAGAAAATATTTACACAAACAAACGATATGAAATGTTTATTACTATTTTTCTATATTTTATATACACATATACAGTCACAGGGAATATTTCTAGAAGTTCTGAAGCCTGTGGAACTCTTTGAAACATGGTGTCATGCACAGTGGAGTTTTACACTCCTCACACATAAAACGAGTGTCTCTGCGTTGTTGTGTGCGTTTTTTTGTATGTGCACAGACGTAACACCTCTTCTGAGCCTTTTTCTTCAAAGCAGTAGCAGGCAGTTTTACCAGGAAGGGATCACCATGCTTCAGACGAGCAGGTAGTTGTTGAAAATTTGGTGGGCGGTCAATTGCAGGTGCTGTTCCTTGGTACTTGAATACTATTTGTCTGATGACAGACAAACAGAATTCGCCGTACTGTGGTTTGTTTCTGGTGCTCATCTTATACATATAAGCATTGAGCATGGAAATGTCCAGAAGATGGAAAAACAGTTTGATGTACCACTTATAACTCTTGCAAACACAATCAGCAAACCCAATCTGCATGTCACATTTGTCCACTGAACGCATGTTGAAGGTGTAATCAATCACAGCTGCAGGTTTTAGAATGGGTTCATTTCTCTCTCTATGCTGCCTGCCACTGTCTGCCATTTCATTAGGGTGAATTGATGACAACAGTGTGACATCTCGTTTGTCATGCCACCGAAATGCCATGATGTCATTGGCAGCAAACGCCTGCACCTCACCTCTACGAGTGCCAGCGTCAAACCTGGGCATATGTTTCCGATTTGCACGCACTGTGCCACACACATCTGTCATGTTCACTCGCAAAAAATCACTGAGTGAGGGGCTTGTGTACCAGTTATCTGTATATAATATATGTCCCTTACCAAGGTATGGTTCTATCATTGTTCGAACCACATCACCTGAGATGCCCAATAACTTCCTGGTATTTTGCAATGTATAACTTCCAGTGTACACAATAATATCCAATACCAGACCACTGTAACAACCACAAAGCACAAACAACTTTATACCAAAGCGTTTCCTCTTGCTTGGTATGTACTGCTTGAAAGAGAGTCTTCCTTTGAACAAAATCAAAGACTCGTCAATTACAAGCTTCCTGAAGGGATAAAAATGCGTACTGAATTTCTGTTTCAGATACACAAACACATTCCTAATCTTATATAACCTGTCAGTTCTGTCAGGCCTGGTTTTATCTGAGAAGTGAAGCATACGTAACATTAGCACAAATAGATTCACTGGCATTATATCACTGAAACCTGGTGTTGCAATCAGGGGGTCTGTTGACCAGTATGATTTCACTTTGTGCTTATACACATGTGGCATAAGCATTATTGTGGCAAAGAAAAGATACATCTCAGCCACAGTTGCCTCCTTCCACTGGTGTAGACGTGATTTTGGTGAAAGTAATGTGTTTGCCATGGTGTACTCGTAGTATGTGTTGCTTTCCATGACAATACTTTTCATCAGTGGTTCGTCAAAGAATAACTCGAAACATTCCAGTTCAGTGGCATTGTTCCCAAGTGCACAAGATGGCCGTATTCCACTTTGGCTGTCATCAAACTGGTGGGGATTTGGAACAAAATTGACAGCTTCCTGCCAATCCCAGGTGCGGTCTGCTGGTGGGTACTGGACAATGACAGGTGGTTGTGGAGGTTGTGGTTGTGGAGGCTGGTGTGGTGGGTGAGTGGGGGATGGTGGCCTTTGTTCTAGATCAGCTGAGGCAGCGGCATGGGTGGCAGCGTGGGTGGCAGCATGGCCCACTGCTGGTGCCTCACCGCCGGCACCACTACCACCACGCACATTTTCCATCCCAATTGCAACAGTATCTTCGTCATTTTCACTGTCTGTTCCTGTTGTACAGCCACGGGATGTACTCCGAGATACACTCCTTCCCCTTGGTATAACACATGGCACACTACCAGAGCGCATATATCGTCGTATATACTGACGCTTCACTGGGGAATATTGCACTTCACTATCACTACTGGAACTAGTTTGAAGAGCTTGTAGTTCATATTCACTATCACTATCATCACCCATGCTCTCATCTGAGTCT
>NC_091319.1:25399774-25509774 GCF_038502225.1 Cherax quadricarinatus | reverse complement strand
TGAGGCCAACGTAAGTCGGGGGTCGACTGTATATCTTGTTACTTCTACTTACACTTAGGTCACACTACACATGCATGTACAAGCATATATATACACACCCCTCTGGGTTTTCTATTTTCTTACTATTTCTTGTTCTTATTTCCTCTTATGTCCATGGGGAAGTGGAACAGAATTCTTCCTCCGTAAGCCATCTTAAGAGTTGACTAAAATGCCGGGAGCAAGGGGCTATTAACCCCTTCTGTATACATTACTAAAGTTAAAAAGAGAAACTTTTGTTTTTCTTTTTGGGCCACCCTTCCTCGGTGGGAAACAAGCGATTTCTTGAAAGAAAGCAAGATGATGATTTGTGCATAAGGTGAGCCTCCCTTATTTAATGCTCCAGTCATTTCCTCCTCTCCCCTTGAGATGTTTTAGCCTTTGTTCATCTATTTGGAATCATTTTTGTTTTATCTGATATTTCTGTGAGGAATAAACATTCTTTAGGAAACTTGTTTAATGCAGTATTTAGAATGTGAGACTGAAGAAATTCTTCCTGACATCCCTGTGACTTATCTGTGTCTTTAGCTTCCAGCTTTGTTCCCAAGTACATACCTGTTTCCTGACTCTCAAAGATCCTGTCCCTGGTTTTCCTTATCAGTTCATCTGAGTATTTTGTATGTTAGGTCTCCTTGTCCTTCAGTCCTCCAGAGTCAGTTGCTTTAGCCTGTCCTTATAGCTCATACCCTTCAGCTCTGCACGTTGTCCATTGTGTATAGGAGAGCATATTAGATAAGGAGAAAATGGCTGTTTTAGGTCTTGCTAACTCATCCATCTGTCTAACCAAGTAACTCCAGCACAATTCTTCACTGTATCACAGATCACTGAATTCCTTTTATTTTAGTCTGTTTATATTTGCATCTAAAATTTGTTATACATGTACTTTCATTTGTTTCTTGTTAAATTTGAGACTACAGTACATCTTTTCCTCATTTAAAGAATATTAAAAAAATGCAAAACATTTATTCAGCATTAAATTTCATGTGAACAATCTGAAAATAATTTTGTTTAAAATGGTATTTTCCTCATGATTGTGTATTGTATGTTAATCGGCTTATTTATGTATTACGGTCATATGGAAAAAACTTGTATACCACTTGCAATGAAAGATGAATGAAGTAGAAAAACACTAATTAATGACAAAGAACCAGTATTATTGACAACCCATATTTTGGAGAGGAAAGTTTAAACAACAATTTGGTTTGTCCTGGACCATTATATCAAGTGACAATGATTTTTCATAAGCCAAAATGCTGCCTAAAGTTTTCTTTCATTAGTGTGGGCCGTTTGTGAGTAGTGCCAGTCACATTACTGACTTGTTCAAGCAGTATCATTATGCTAGGATACATGACCACTTTGGTTGTAATGCTGAAGAGCTGAAGAAGCATTGTAACATGGTATGATTCTGGTTCTTCTGTCTGTTATATAGCAGTTTTCTGTCACTTATTTTAGTGTCTTGTCAAATTATCGAGAATGAAATTAACCTTCACTATTTTATTTTAGACCAATGTAGAAAGTGAGAGCAAGAACTCCATTAACACAACAGCTATATGCAATGGTCCAAGCCAGAGAGGAGAGACGCAGGGACGTCTTGCCACAGAACCTCGTGCTACTCCTTCAACACCCACACCCAAGACTTCATCCACACCCTCAGAAGGAAGTGAGCCTGAACTCAGTCGCTTAATGGATAATTTAACTACTGGTATGCATTTTTGCTTCCTTGCATGGGTACTCTTATGTCAGAATTTACTAGAAACATCAACTGCCATGTCTAAAGGAAAGAATTTGATTTAATATAATCTAGAGTTGGAGTTGACAAAGGAATTGGAGCTATCCTCCCCTTTCTTGGATTAAATTTGATTCTCCTAATTCCTAGGTGCTGCATGACCCCTATCAATGGCTCTAATCTTCCCCATGATTATAGCAAATACAGCCTCTCCTCCCTTAGCAATGGAGTTCTGTCCCTAAGACCACGTCTATGAACGAATTTGTCACTAAGTGAGGAGCATACTATAATGAGTGGGTTCGAGTCGACCATCTTTGATATTGTTTTAGTGTCACCTTTGCACAGTTTATAACATTTTTGGTATGGTATATTTTTAAATGTTTATACAGTAGTGTACTGTATATTGTAATAACAGAAGAGAGATGATCAGCTCTAATATACATTATTTAGGTATACATACTGGTCAGAGCCCATCGTAAATCCGAGTAGTCGGTAAACGAGCACGTCGCTAAGTGAGGAGAAGCTGTAAAAATGTTTTGGAGAGATACCTATGCTGTTTTCATTGCTAGTTTAACTACCAAACTTATTGTAGACATTCTTTGTAGACATTTAAAAATAATAGCTACCACTTCTTCGAAGCCTGGTGACACCTAGTATGCACATTACTAGTGTTCAGATTTTGAGTCTACAGTAGAGTGAACTTGCTACCATAAGGTGGAGGTGAAGGGGGCAATGCAGGCAAGAGATAGAGGTCAAGCTTGTGAGTGAGGGGAGGGGGGAACATCAAATTTGCAAGTATCAAGAGGTGGTGGTGGGGGTTGGAACAGGGAGAGTTTGCTAGTAAGGAGTGGGGAAGGGGAGAGCAGGATATTCTAGCTTGTGAGCAGGACAAGGTTGCAGTAAATCACATAAATTTGATTTTAAAGATTTTCAGGAATTGCGTATTTGTACAACCTAAGGAAAGCCTTTTGTTATTCAAATTATTATAATCAGAAAGAAGCACTAAACCACAAGGGTTATACAGCACAGCAGGGCAGGGAAGGATGCAGAGGTAATGGGTAGGAAGCATTTCAGGCAGACTAAAATTAGTATAATACGTACTGTTTTCACAAACTAGTTAATACTAGCGCAGATCTTTTCTTAAAGAATATAATATGTAGTTTTATATGTATGTCACAATATGTCATGAAGTTTTGTGCCTAAGTTGTATAGATAAGTGGGGAGGTAGTAGTAGAGTAAATAGTTTGCCTTACGAGATGCAGTCGACATAGTAAATTTCGGAGATGCTTATGACAATGTCTTTGAAGTTACCGGGAGATAGTTTTTTTTTTTTTATCCTTCAGATAGGTAGGTTTTTGTTATATTTTCATACTTTTATTTGCGTGAGTGTTAAATCAGGTAGTTGTGCATTGTGCAATGTACAGAGATGTATACATTTCTAATACAGTGGACCCTTGACCAATGATGTTAATTCGTTCCAGAGAGCTCATCGTTAGATGAAATTATCGTTAGTTGAATTAATTTTCCCCATAAGAAATAATGGAAATCAAATTAATCCATTGAAGACACCCAAAAGTATGAAAAAAAAAAATTTACCACATGAAATATGCATTTTCCTACACACAAACAGAAGATAGATGCACAATACTTGTATACATATGTATATTGTGTAATGAAGAATAAATGACACTTTACCTTCATTTTTAATTAAATTGTCATGCAACTGCCTTGCCTTTTCACATATGATCACTTGAGAGATGCTATCTCCTGATATCTGTTTTTCATTTATTCACACCAGTAAGTCTCAACATATTCAACTACTTGCGATCTGTTTTGAAAACATACTTGCACCTTTCACAACAACAGCTTCCATGATTTCCTTTCTGTTGGCCAAGATAGTAGCGATGGTTGATTGGGGTTTGTTATACAACCTGGTCAGCTCAGAGATGCGTACTCCAGTTTCATACTTTGTGATGATCTCCCTCATTTCAATTGTAATTCTCACCCTTTTTATCACAGGGTTGGCACTAGAAGCTTTCTTGGGGCCCATGGTGGCTTATTTAGCAGTTACAAGTACTAAAAACACTGGAATAATACAAAATGTACCGAATGTATGCGTGGATGTGACCTCACTGGCTTGTAAACACTGGCACACTAATTGAAGGCAGGGCAGCTAAGGCGCACTCAGGTCAGATGGGGCACATGGACATATTCAGGACGAATCACATTGGTAGAGTTTTTCATCATTGGTCGGGCCAAAACTTTTACGCTGAAATACTTCTTTAGTCGAGTATATCATTAGACGATGCCTTCGTGGGCCGGGGGCCCACTGTATTATTATAATTACCTACATAGCTCCATACCTCGATTGCTAGCGCACTCAGTTCACGCACTGAGGTCTGGAGTTCGAATCTCCTCCCATACGGCTGGAGAACATTAGGGACTTATTTCCCTGAGACACCTGCTGACCCTGTCCCTGTTAACCCACCAGTTTAAAATGGGTACCTGGGTGTTAGTCGACTGGTGTGGGTCTCATTCTGGGACAAAACTGACCTAATTTGCCCGAAATGTTCTGCATAACAAGGGGCTTTCTTTATAGTAGTATGTCATTGATGTCAGCTAGGCCTGTATACCTTGTACCCATACTTGTAGTAAATAGATATTACCTATTATTGTGATATTATGTCTCCAGGAATTAAATTAATTCTGGGTTAATATTTATATTAAGCCTTTTATATTCAGTAAACCCTATTATAACTTAAGGCTTACTGTCTTGAAAAATTGGTGTTTTATGGAAATTAGCTGCATGTGAAGTAAACATATACAGTGGAACCTTTGCTTACGAGTGTCCCAACATACGAGTTTTTTGAGACACGAGCCGTCGCTTGGTCAATTTTTTGCTCGGAGTTATGAGCCAACGTTCGAGTTGCGAGCGAGCTTCCCTCGCTTTCCCCTCAACTTCCACACCTCGCTTGTTTATCTATGATTTTGTGCTTTAATTCCATGGAAACCATCCTCTTTTTCTTCTCAGCACTGTCCTTTGCACTTACTCTTAGGACCTATGGTTAGAAACAAAAAATTGGCCAAATGACTAAAAAATATAAGCAAAGCATGACAGAAATGCTTCCACAGCTCTGCGCCAACTAGTGGCCGTGTTCTGAAGCTCCTCATTATTATTATTATTATTATTATTATTATTATTATTATTATTATTATTGAACTGGAGCACAGATCCAATTCCCTAGATCAAGAGCCCCTCTCCAGTGTCAAGGTTCTTTGATGCTGGTGAGGAGCTCTTGACCTAGGGAATTGGATCTGTACTCCAGTTCCCTAAATTAATAATAATAATATAATAATCATTGAGAGGTTTTTACAAAGCAGAAGTGTTATAAGAGCAGAGTATATGGAGAGTAAAAGAAAGGTGAAGAGTGGTGAGAGTGTAAAAGGAGAGCAGATGTCAAGAAATTTTGATGAAAATAAGAAAGTTTTGGAGTGAGATAAAAAAGTCAAGAAAGCCTAGGGGATGAATGGATTTGTCAGTTAAAAACAGAGTAGGGGAGTTAGTAGATGGGGAGCTGGAGGTATTGGGTAGATGGCTGGAATATTTTGAGGAACTTTTAAATGTTAATGAAGAAAGGGAGGCAGTAATTTCATGCACTGGCCAGGGAGGTATAACATCTTTCAGGAGTGAAGAAGAGCAGGATGTGAGTGTGGGGGAGGTGCATGAGGCATTACATGGAATGAAAGGGGTAAAACAGCTGGAATTGATGGGATCATGACAGAATGTTAAAAGCAGGGGGGTATAGTGTTGGAGTGGTTGGTATTTTTGTTTAACCCTTCGAAGGTCGACAGGCTCTCTCCCAAACTTGTTCTTAGGGTCAAAAATTTTTCGAAGAAATAAAATTATCTTTTCTTGTGAAATGATAGAGCATATTTTTGTGAGTTGTAGGCCAAAAAAAAAATTTTTTTGCAATCAATATTTGCCAAAATATGGAGGCGTGAAGTTGACAAAGTGAGCCTCTTACGGCAACATTGCCGACTGTCTGTCACACGGTAATAGTTTTATTTATTATTTTTCTACTTTTATTTTTTAACATTTTATTTTTTTCAAGTAACTTTTATGGCCTGTGAGACCAACATAAGCTGTATTTTGGATATATACACTCGTTGTACTAAACAATAACTGAACAAACATTGGCAGGTGAACATTTTCACCTATTTTAGTCACATACTATTGTCTAGAAATTTATACATAGTACAGTGGACCCCCGGTTCGCGATGTTAATCCATTCCTGAGAGCTCATCGTAAACCAAAAATATCGGAAAGCGAATCAATTTTCCCCATAAGAAATATTTTTTTTATTATTAACACACTTGCCGATTCCCACCAAGGCAGGATGGCCCGAAAAAGAAAACTTTCACCATCATTCACTCCATCACTGTCTTGCCAGAAGGGTGCTTTACACTACAGTTTTTAAAGTGCAACATTAACACCCCTCCTTCAGAGTGCAGGCATTGTACTTCCCATCTCCAGGACTCAAGTCCAGCCTGCCAGTTTCCCTGAATCCCTTCATAAATGTTACTTTGCTCACACTCCAACAGCACACCAAGTATTAAAAATAATTTGTCTCCATTCACTCCTATCAAACACGCTCACGCATGCCTGCTGGAAGTCCTAGCCCCTCACACACAAAATCTCCTTTACCCCCTCCCTCCAACCTTTCCTAGGCCGACCCCTACCCCTCCTTCCTTCCACTACAGACTGATACACTCTTGAAGTCATTCTGGAAATCAGATTAATCCGTGCAAGACACCCAAGACTATGAAAAAAATTTTTTTACCACATGAAATATTAAGTTTAATGCACACAAACTGAAGAAGACATGCACAGTTTGTAGTACTGTACTAACAATAGAATACATGACACTTCACTTTAATGAAGATCTGGTGATGATTGATGGGATGGGAGGAGGGGAGAGTGTCGAAGTTGTTAATGTTTAGAAGGGGAATCCCCTTCCAATAGGACTTGAGGTAGCAAGTCCTTTTCCGGGGTTACTTCCCTTCTTCTTTTAATGCCACTAGGACCAGCTTGAGTCACTGGCAGCCTCACCATGCCTAATCACACTATGTATGCCACTACGATTCTTAAATCTTTCAAACCATCCTTTGCTGGCCTTAAATTCACTCAAATCACCACTAGTTGCAGGCAATTTCTTTACAAATCGTCATGCAACTGCCTAGCCTTTTCACAAATGATCGCTTGAGAGATACTATCTCCTGCTATCTGTTTTTCATTTATCCACACCAATAACACACACTCAACATCATCTAACACTTGGGGTCGCTGTTTTGTAATCACAGTTGCACCTTTTGCAACAACAGCTTCCTTGATTGCTGTTTTCCTGGTCACTATAGTAGAGATGGTTGATTGGGGTTTTGTATACAACCTGGCCAGCTCCGACACACGCAGTCCACTTTCGTACTTTGCAATTACCTCTTTCTTCATTTCAATAGTCATTAGCACCCTTTTTCTTGAAGGGTTGACACTAGAAGCTTTCTTGGGGCCCATGGTGACTTACTTTGCAGAAACAAGCACCAAAAACACTGTGATAATATGGAATGTACTGAATGTATCCCTTAGATGTGAGCACACTGGCTGGCTTGTAAACACTGGTACACACGTGGACAAGTCTCGGCAGCAGTGACCTCCAAGCTCCGTACTTTTCTCCAACTATCAGAGCCACCAATGCTCCTATGATGACCTAGTTACAAGCAAAACTGCACTACCCAACGTAGCACCCAGAATGACCAAAGATTACCAACAGTGAAACCTACAAATCGAAAATAATAGAGATCAAAGGAAGACTGCCCACAAACCGAAAGCAACACCCCGCTGCCAGCCGAACAACGTAACCCTAAGCTTTGTATAACTATAATTGAGTGTCTTGTGCCTTTTTTATATCATTAGATTAAACTCGGTTGTACTAGAGCTCATTCTAGCTCAATACATAGTCAATACCAAATTCATTATATTAGACCATGATGTAATTGGTGCTATTTTTAATTTGTATTTTTATATTATTAGATTAAACCTAGTTGTACTATAGCTCATTCTAGCTCAGTATATAGACTATACCAAAGTCATTACATTAGACCTTAGTGCAATTACAAGTGAGTCTCTTGTGCTATTTTTAATTTGCATTTTTATAGTTCAGCAGAAGTTTGTGGTTACAGGAAAGTGGGTGCGGGAGGGAAGAGGAGCGATTGGTGGAATGATGTAAAGAGAGTAGTAAGGGAGAAAAAGTTAGCATATGAGAAGTTTTTACAAAGTAGAAGTGATGCAAGGAGGGAAGAGTATATGGAGAAAGAGAGAGGTTAAGAGAGTGGTGAAGCAATGTAAAAAGAGAGCAAATGAGAGAGTGGGTGAGATGTTATCAACAAATTTTGTTGAAAATAAGAAAGTTTTGGAGTGAGATTAACAAGTTAAGGAAGCCTAGAGAACAAATGGATTTGTCAGTTAAAAATAGGAGAGGAGAGTTATTAAATGGAGAGTTAGAGGTATTGGGAAGATGGAGGGAATATTTTGAGGAATTGTTAAATGTTGATGAAGATAGGGAAGCTGTGATTTCGTGTATAGGGCAAGGAGGAATAACATCTTGAAGGAGTGAGGAAGAGCCAGTTGTGAGTGTGGGGGAAGTTCGTGAGGCAGTAGGTAAAATGAAAGGGGGTAAGGCAGCCGGGATTGATGGGATAAAGATAGAAATGTTAAAAGCAGGTGGGGATATAGTTTTGGAGTGGTTGGTGCAATTATTTAATAAATGTATGGAAGAGGGTAAGGTACCTAGGGATTGGCAGAGAGCATGCATAGTTCCTTTGTATAAAGGCAAAGGGGACAAAAGAGAGTGCAAAAATTATAGGGGGATAAGTCTGTTGAGTATACCTGGTAAAGTGTATGGTAGTTATTATTGAAAGAATTAAAAGTAAGATGGAGAATAGGATAGCAGATGAACAAGGAGGCTTTAGGAAAGGTAGGGGGTGTGTGGACCAGGTGTTTACAGTGAAACATATAAGTGAACAGTATTTAGATAAGGCTAAAGAGGTCTTTGTGGCATTTATGGATTTGGAAAAGGCGTATGACAGGGTGGATAGGGGGGCAATGTGGCAGATGTTGCAAGTGTATGGTGTAGGAGGTAGGTTACTGAAAGCAGTGAAGAGTTTTTACGAGGATAGTGAGGCTCAAGTTAGAGTACACAGGAAAGAGGGAAATTATTTCCCAGTAAAAGTAGGCCTTAGACAAGGATGTGTGATGTCACCGTGGTTGTTTAATATATTTATAGATGGGGTTGTAAGAGAAGTAAATGCGAGGGTCTTGACAAGAGGCGTGGAGTTAAAAGATAAAGAATCACACACAAAGTGGGAGTTGTCACAGTTGCTCTTTGCTGATGACACTGTGCTCTTGGGAGATTCTGAAGAGAAGTTGCAGAGATTGGTGGATGAATTTGGTAGGGTGTGCAAAAGAAGAAAATTAAAAGTGAATACAGGAAAGAGTAAGGTTATGAGGATAACAAAAATATTAGGTGATGAAAGATTGGATATCAGATTGGAGGGAGAGAGTATGGAGGAGGTGAATGTATTCAGATATTTGGGAGTGGACATGTCAGTGGATGGGTCTATGAAGGATGAGGTGAATCATAGAATTGGTGAGGGGAAAAGGGTGAGTGGTGCACTTAGGAGTCTGTGGAGACAAAGAACTTTGTCCTTGGAGGCAAAGAGGGGAATGTATGAGAGTATAGTTTTACCAACACACTTATATGGGTGTGAAGCATGGGTGATGAATGTTGCAGTGAGGAGAAGGCTGGAGGCGGTGGAGATATCATGTCTGAGGGCAATGTGTGGTGTGAATATAATGCAGAGAATTCGTAGTTTTGAAGTTAGGAGGAGGTGCGGGATTACCAAAACTGTTGTCCAGAGGGCTGAGGAAGGGTTGTTGAGGTGGTTCGGACATGTAGAGAGAATGGAGCGAAACAGAATGACTTCAAGAGTGTATCAGTCTGTAGTGGAAGGAAGGCGGGGTAGGGGTCAGCCTAGGAAAGGTTGGAGGGAGGGGGTAAAGGAGGTTTTGTGTGCGAGGGGCTTGGACTTCCAGCAGGCGTGCGTGAGTGTGTTTGATAGGAGTGAATGGAGACGAATGGTTTTTAATACTTGACATGCTGTTGGAGTGTGAGCAAAGTAACATTTATGAAGGGGTTCAGGGAAACCGGCAGGCCGGACTCGAGTCCTGGAGATGGGAAGTGCAGTGCCTGCACTCTGAAGGAAGGGTGTTAATGTTGCAGTTTAAAAACTGTAGTGTAAAGCACCCTTCTGGCAAGACAGTGATGGAGTGAATGATGGTGAAAGTTTTTCTTTTTCGGGCCACCCCTGCCTTGGTGGGAATCGGCCAGTGTGATAATAATAAAATAAAACCTAGTTGAGGAAGAAAGGGAGGCGGTAATTTCATGCACTGGTCAGGGAGGTATACCATCTTTTAGGAGTGAAGAAGAGCAGAATGTAAGTGTGGGGGAGGTACGCGAGGCATTACGTAGAATGAAAGGGGGTAAAGCAGCTGGAACTGATGGGATCATGACAGAAATGTTAAAAGCAGGGGGGGATATAGTGTTGGAGTGGTTGGTACTTTTGTTTAATAAATGTATGAAAGAGGGAAAGGTACCTAGGGATTGGCGGAGAGCATGTATAGTCCCTTTATATAAAGGGAAAGGGGACAAAAGAGATTGTAAATATTATAGAGGAATAAGTTTGAGTATACCAGGAAAAGTGTACGGTAGGGTTATAATTGAAAGAATTAGAGGTAAGACAGAATGTAGGATTGCGGATGAGCAAGGAGGTTCAGAGTGGGTAGGGGATGTGTAGATCAAGTGTTCACATTGAAGCATATATGTGAACAGTATTTAGATAAAGGTAGGGAAGTTTTTATTGCATTTATGGATTTAGAAAAGGCATATGATAGTGGATAGGGGAGCAATGTGGCAGATGTTGCAAGTATATGGAATAGGTGGTAAGTTACTAAATGCTGTAAAGAGTTATTATGAGGATAGTGAAGCTCAGGTTAGGGTGTGTAGAAGAGAGGGAGACTACTTCCTGGTAAAAGTAGGTCTTACAGGGATGTGTAATGTCACCATGGTTGTTTAATATATTTATAGATGGGGTTGTAAAAGAAGTAAATGCTAGGGTGTTCGGGAGAGGGGTGGGATTAAATTATGGGGAATCAAATTCAAAATGGGAATTAACACAGTTACTTTTTGCTGATGATACTGTGCTTATGGGAGATTCTAAAGAAAAATTGCAAAGGTTAGTGGATGAGTTTGGGAATGTGTGTAAAGGTAGAAAGTTGAAAGTGAACATAGAAAAGAGTAAGGTGATGAGGGTGTCAAATGATTTAGATAAAGAAAAATTGGATATCAAATTGGGGAGGAATAGTATGGAAGAAGTGAATGTTTTCAGATACGTACTTGGGAGTTGACGTGTCAGCGGATGGATTTATGAAGGATGAGGTTAATCATAGAATTGATGAGGGGAAAAAAGGCGAGTGGTGCATTGAGGTATGTGTGGAGTCAAAAAACGTTATCTATGGAGGCAAAGAAGGGAATGTATGAAAGTATAGTAGTACCAACACTCTTATATGGGTGTGAAGCTTGGGTGGTAAATGCAGCAGCGAGGAGACGGTTGGAGGCAGTGGAGATGTCCTGTCTAAGGGCAATGTGTGGTGTAAATATTATGCAGAAAATTCGGAGTGTGGAAATTAGGAAAAGGTGTGGAGTTAATAAAAGTATTAGAGGGCAGAAGAGGGGTGGTTTGGTCATTTAGAGAGAATGGATCAAAGTAGAATGACATGGAAAGCATATAAATCTATAGGGGAAGGAAGGCGAGGTAGGGGTAGTCCTCGAAAGGGTTGGAGAGAGGGGGTAAAGGAGGTTTTGTGGGCAAGGGGCTTGGACTTCCAGCAAGCGTGCATGAGCGTGTTAGATAGGAGTGAATGGAGACGAATGGTACTTGGGACCTGATGATCTGTTGGAGTGTGAGCAGGGTAATATTTAGTGAAGGGATTCAGGGAAACCGGTTATTTTCATATAGTCGGACTTGAGTCCTGGAAATGGGAAGTACAATGCCTGCACTTTAAAGGAGGAGTTTGGGATATTGGCGGTTTGGAGGGATATGTTGTGTATCTTTATATGTATATGCTTCTAGGCTGTTGTATTCTGAGCACCTCTGCAAAAACAGTGATTATGTGTGAGTGTGGTGAAAGTGTTAAATGATGATGAAAGCATTTTCTTTTTGGGGATTTTCTTTCTTTTTTGGGTCACCCTGCCTCGGTGGGAGACAGCCGACTTGTTGGAAAAAAAAAAAAAAATAGTTGTACTTTAATTCATTCCAGTACAACACATAGACAACACCAACTTCATTATGTGTATTAGTGACTATACTCTACATGACCAAAATACTCTAGCTATATACTTGTCCAAACTTCCCACCACTACAGATATCAGTACTAGAACTCAACACACAACTCAGGATATAAATAACCATAATTTAAACCTAGAAGATGAATGATCACATTGACCCTGATCTAAACCTCCATAATCTGACACACAATCAAAACCTATTGGAAAGTAACTGCCTTTACTACACAGCATCACAAGCCAGCACTATCCTAAACAATGCTAAAAGTCTATCAGTACTTAACTACAACATCAGGTCCTTAAGCAAACACTATGATGACCTCCTAGCACTCCTTGAATCACTAAAGATGCCCTTCTCCTGCATTATTCTTACTGAGACCTGGCTTAAGCAGGACACAATAGATATCTACCCTCTACCAGGGTACACAGCAATCCACAACTGCAGACCATACCAAGTTGGGGGTGGTATTGCAATCTCTTACTCTAACCAATTATTTTTGTATTAGCACCACTTGCTTTAGTGATGAATATGGAGAATACATTTTTGCTAATTTTACTGTAAAAACCTTAAGACGCCTATAACAATCGGTGCCATTTACCGGATACCCCACACAAACATCCCAAATTTCAGTGAGAAATTAAAGGCACTAATAACAGACAAATGAATAAGCACCACCTTCTCTTAGCTGGAGACTTCAACATCAACCTTGGCCTACAAGATGATCAGCCTGTAACTGATTTCATCAACAATATGAACAACACACTTCTCATACCAACAATAACTAAACCAACCAGGCTCACTGAAACAGGTGCAACCATAATAGACCACATATGTACCAATATACTAGCCCCCCTTAAATCAGGGATAATCACAGATAGCACTACAGACCACTACCCTACCTTCCTCTTGACAAACATTAGTAAACCACCACTTGAATACAACAAAGTTTCATTTAGACTCCATGATGAGGCCTCAATAAGGAAGTTCACAGCTGACCTAGAGACTGTTGACTGGCCTACAGAATTCTCCAAGGCCAATGGTATTGATGACTGGACAGACATTTTTCTTAACAAATTACTTAGACTATACAACAAACATTGTCCTATAAAAACGAAACGGATCACAAACAAACGGCTTGGTTGCCCATGGCTAACCAGCACAATTCTGAAATCCATTGATAAGAAACACCAATATGAAAAGCAATATAGACAGGGCTTAATACACAAAGATATTCTTAAACACTATTCATCGGTCCTCACCAAAGTAATAAAGAAAGCCAAACAACTCTACTACTCCAGTAGATTCACTGACACAAGAGGAGATATAAAAAAGACCTGGAAAACACACACTCAGATTCTAGGGACCCACAAACTGAAAAAAACCAAGAATATTGTCCTAACTAAACCTAATGAAACACCACTGCAACCCACTGACAAAGCTAACAAGATAAACGACTTCTTCTCAACCATAGGTTCTAATCTCGCCAATAAAATCCCACGTACCAATGCCCATGCCGGGGACTACCTAGATGGGAATTTCCCAAATTCCTTCTATCTTGCTCCAACTGAGCCCACGGAAGTCACCGAGATTATAAAGTCACTTAAAAATAACTCGGGGAATCTGTCTCATGTCCCACCATTATTGTACAAGAGAGCGGCCCATGTCCTCTCGCATACTATCTCATTACTTTTTAATAACCCTTTGAGGGTTTTGGTCGTACTAGTACGTCTTACGCGTAGGGGTTTTTGACGTACTAGTACTCGTAAATTCTAGCGGCCTCAAATCTAGTGGGAGAAAGCTGGTAGGCCTTCATATGAAAGAATGGGTCTATGTGGTCAGTGTGCACAGTCTAAAAAAAATCCTGCAGCACACAGTGCATAATGAGAAAAAAAAAACTGACCTTTTTTTTTTTAATAAATCAGCGACTTTGCAGTGTATTTTCGTATGGTATTTATTGTTGTATTCTAGTTTTCTTGGTCTCATTTTATAGAATGGAAGACATATTACAGGAATTGAGATGATTTTGACTGGTTTTACAATGATAGGTGCCTTGAAATTGAGCTCAAAGTAGCAGAAATGTTCGATTTTTACCAAACTTCAAAAGTAAACAAATCGTGCCAAGCGTGCAATACACGTCAACTGGTGAGTCTAATATTCTTTCACAAGTGCACCAATAATATTTTTACCATTTTTTACACTAATGCAGTAGTCTGCATAACAGTAAATTTTATATTTTTTGTGAAAATAAAAATTCAAAGTGGAAAGCAAAAGAATATAAGAGGGGCCTTGAGACGTGACTAATGACTAGAGGAAATGACATTTTAGTGCCAGGAATGTCTCTTGTTTATTCTGGACCCTATTCGGAAATTGGCATCTTTTGAAATTTGTGTGAAATTGGCAAAATTGCTAAATTCTGACCACTGTACTGGATAGTTGAATTTCATAAATGGGTGGTTTCTTGCACCCATTCGATAGACAAAATGGAGTTCTAGCGAAATATTCATGTTTTTTGTCAACTAGTACAGTGAAATTGGCCGAAAATAGGGCTCAAAGTGGGCAAAATCGCCGATGCATAAACATCGCCGAGACCGCTAACTTTGCGAGAGCATAATTCCGTAAGTTTTCTATCAAATTTCAAACTTTTGGTGTCTTTATGATCGGGAAAAGATTCTCTATCATTTCATAAGAGAAAATAATTTTTTTTTTTTTTAAATTTGGCCGACCCTGAGAACGAGTTTCGGAGAGGGCCTGTCGACCCTCAAAGGGTTAACAAGTCACTAGAAACTAGCACCTTCCCGAAACTACTCAAGACGGCAAGGGTTACACCAATACATAAAGGTGGTGACCCTACAGATTTAAACAACTATAGGCCAATATCAAACTTACCATTGCTATCCAAAATCTTTGAGAAACTCGTGCACAGGAGACTATATTCATTTATAACAGCACAAAACATACTCAACCCCTGCCAATTTGGATTCAGGAAAAATAAAAGCACTAACGATGCAATCATAAAAATGCTAGATCTGCTTTACACAGCATTGGAAAATAAGGAATATCCACTAGGAATTTTTATTGACCTAAGAAAAGCTTTTGACACAGTAGACCACGGCATCCTACTCCACAAACTTGACCATTATGGTATAAGAGGCCATGCACTTGCATATTTAAAATCTTACATTACTAATAGGTATCAGTATGTCACCATTAAAGACACAGCATCAACAACACAGCCACTTGATACTGGTGTTCTGCAGGGAAGTGTCCTTGGTCCCCTGCTCTTCCTCATATACATCAATGATCTTCCAAACGTATCTCAACACCTGAACCCCATTCTCTTTGCTGACGACTCGACTTATTTATTTATTTATTTATTTATTTATTTATTTATAATTTGAGCACACTTACAGAGGTACAAAAAAAAATACAGATAAGAGCAGCATGCCAAAGCCACTTATACTATGCATAGCATTACGGGCTGGCTTAAAATTAACTTAATCTTGCCACCCTCAACACCATTGTTAATGAGGAGCTGATCAAAATATCGACTTGGATGACAGCCAATAAACTTAGGCTTAACGCTGACAAAATCTACTACATTGTTTGGTAGCAGAGTAGGAGATGCGCAAATTAACATTAAGATTGACAACACTCTAATTGCCAGGCAAAATGAGGGCAAATTCCTAGGCCTATACCTCGACAACAACCTGAACTTCCCCACCCATATCCAACACACAACCAAAAAAGTATCCAAAACGGTTGGGATCCTCTCCAAGATACGATACTACGTGCCGCAAACTGCCCTTTTCACACTATACCATTCACTTATATATCCATACCTCACCTATGCTATCTGTGCTTGGGGTTCAACTGCAGCAACCCACCTAAAGCCAATAATAACCCAACAAAAAGCCGCAGTAAGAATAATCACTAAATCCCATCCCTGGCAACACCCCCCCCCCCCCACTCTTCATAGATCTAAACTTACTCTCTGTTCAGTACATCCACACTTACTACTGTGCAATCTACATCTACAGGACCTTAAATTCCAATATTAACCTTGACCTAAAACGCTTTCTTGATAGTTGACAGAACCCACAGGCACAACACCAGACACAAACATCTCTGACATTCCCCGTGTCCGACTAAACCTTTACAAAAATTCAATGCATGTCAAAGGCTCTAAAATCTGGAACACCCTACCTGAAAATTCTAAAACTGCAGACACATTCATCACCTTCAAAACTACCATCAGAAAACATCTTATCTCCCTGATACACCCTGTCAACTAATTATACGAATACCACCTGGTGGTTCACACTTACTCACTCACCCATTTTACCATAAACAGAAATATCAATCTCAATCTCAAAATAATGAATCTTAACTAGTCATAAGTTGGCCTGTGGTACTCCAATACTGAAACTATGTATAGTGCCAAAACAAAAGCATTCACATTGCTAAACTCACAAACTAGTATTTAAGTCACTTAGCCATAATACCAACTTAACTCGTAATTTTGTAATATTTTAAACTTAAGATTTAATCTAAGTCTGCCTGAAATGCCTAGCCATGCTAGGTGTTCTAGTGGTACACTCTGTATTTATTTTACTACATGTAAACCACACAATAACCAAATTCTGTAAACTCAGCATTGTAATCCTTATAGAGAATAAACTTTGAATGGAATTTGAGTTGAATTGAATATACCGTTTTTTTTAAAGGGAGCCGAGGCAAAATTTTTGCATTAAATTGCATCGATTACCGGATTTATCGGATACCGATAGCATCGCGAACCGGGGGTCCACTGTATTTATAGATCCCAGCAATGTTTTGGTGGGGAAGGGAGCATGGGTTTGTCTAAACAACATGGCTGGCTGACTGGTTCTCTCTCTCTGTCTCATAGGTACACATAAATACAATTATACATAGTGTAAATTACTTAGTGTACACAGAATATAATAATAATAATAATAATAATTAATAATTGAAGCATCCTAGGTAGTAGGCTGGTAGACAGCAATCGCCCAGGGAGGTACTACCGTCCTGCCAAGTGTGTGTAAAACGAAAGCCTGTAATTGTTTTACATGATGGTAGGATTGCTGGTGTCCTTTTTTCCGTCTCATAAACATGCAAGATTTCAGGTAAGTCTTGCTGCTTCTACTTACACTTAGATCACACTACACATACATGTACAAGCATATATATACACATACCCCTCTGGGTTTTCTGCTATTTTCTTTCTAGTTCTTGTTTATTTCCTCTTATCTCCATGGGGAAGTGGAACAGAATTCTTTCTCCATAAACCATGCATGTTGTAAGAGGCGACTAAAATGCCAGGAGCAAGGGGCTAGTAACCCCTTCTCCTGTATAAATTACTAAATTTAAAAAGAAAAACTTTTCTTTTTCTCTTTGGGCCACCCTGCCTCGGTGGGATACGGCCGGTTTGTTGAAAGAAGAATTGAAGCATGGTGTAAGATGTGTGTCACTTGTCTTATCACTAGACTAATGACAGTGGTGACATTTGATGAGGGTACACTGCCTTAGCTTTATTTGTTTTCACTTAACAAAAACATAGTCTGCTTGCCTCTCTTTTTGTCTGTCTCAGAGAGAGCCACTAGTGAAACATGTATTACACACAATGCAGTATGTCACATCTGAGTCCTGATACTGTTATTTGCCAGTCTGGATTTTTTGGGTTATCCTGGGTAATTTACACTTTGTATAATTGTATTTGTGTACCTGCGAGAGAGAGACAGACAGCCAGCCACCCGACCAGCCACCCAGCCACCCAGCCAGTGTTTACACAAATTCACACTGCCTTCTCCATCTTCAGTGACACTTCAATCTGTGTTAGAACTATCACTTGGGAAGAGAATAGTCTCAATTTGAGGAAGAGTGAGGTCTTCCTTACCACTTGGCTTGGTGACACAGGTACACTGAATTACCACTCCCACAATGCAATGTAGGTGCCTAGATTTTTTTTCCTACTGTGCACACTAACCACGCACACACATTCTATCACATCTAGGCCTAACAGCAATCTCCCGCTCGATTTGAAGGCACTAGAATTTATGCGTATAAGTACGTGACCAACCCTGGTTGCAATGATGTACTTGTACGTGACCGACCCTCAAAGGGTTAATAAATGTATGAAAGAGGGGAAGGTACCTAGGGATTGGCAGAAAGCATGTATAGTTCCTTTATATAAAGGGAAAGGGGACAAAAGAGATTGTAAAAATTATAGGGGAATAAGTTTACCGAGTATACCAGGAAAAGTGTACAGTAGGTTTATTATTGAAAGAATTAGAGGTAAGACAGAGTAGGATTGTGGATGAGCAAGGAGGCTTTAGAGTGGGTAGGGGATGTGTAGATCATGTGTTTACATTGAAGCTTATATGTGAACAGTATTTACAGAAAGGTGGGGAAGTTTCCATTGCATTTATGGATTTAGAAAAGGCTTATGATAGTGGATAGGGGAGCAATGTGGCAGATGTTGCAAGTATATGGAATAGGTAGTAAGTTACTAAATTCTGTGAAGTTTTTTATGAGGATAGTGAGGCTCAGGTTAGGGTGTGTATTAGAGGGGGAGATTACTTCCCGGTAGAAGTAGGTCTTAGACAGGGATGTGTAATGTCACCATGGTTGTTTAATATATTTATAGATGGGGCTGTAAAAAAAGTAAATGCTAGGGTGTTGGGGAGAGGAGTGGGATTAAATTATGGGGAATCAAATACAAAATGGGTGTTGACAGTTACTTTTTGCTGATGATACTGTGCTTATGGGAGATTCTAAAGAAAAGTTGCAAGGGTTAGTGGATGAGTTTGGGAGGGTGTGTAAAGATAGAAAGTTGAAATTGAACATAAATAAGAGTAAGGTGATGAGGGTATCAATTGATTTAGATAAAGAAAAATTGGATATCACATTGGAGAGAGGGAGTATGGAAGAAGTGAATGTTTTCAGATACAGTGAACCCTTGGGTAACGGCATTAATCTGTTCCAGAGAGCTTGCCTTAAACCGATTTTCCTGTTAGCCGAATTAATTTTCCCCCATAAGAAATAATGGAATTCCAATTAATCCGTTTCAGACAGCCTAAATTATTAACAAAAAATACTTTGTTTAAAGATTAAATATAGATATGCATACAGAAAGCAATGACAAATAAATATAAAGCACTAATAAAATGGATAAATGAACATTTAACATCACACTTACCTTTACTGAAGACTTGTTGGTGTATGGCAGACAGGAAGGAGGGGAAAGGGAGGAGAGTTCATTATGCTTCAATATTTATTTATTTATTTATTTTGTCTTTGCAAACAGTACATTGAGATTTTATATTTGCAATAATGGGTTGCAATGCAAAGAGAGCCTCTATTATGCCTATGCATTATAGACCAACTTAACATTATTGGCTTACAGACTATTTAACACTAAGGATTTTTATCATAGTTGTACAGGAGGACAGTAATTATTTCATAGTTGAACAGTAGATTATTAATTATAAGTGAATTAAATTTGTATAAGACAAAGGATATATTCATAGTCTAAAATGCTTTTTGTGAAAACAATGGTTCAATTATATTCCTGTTGACAATGGATAAAAGGTATAAAGTGATTGTTGAAGTTATCATGTGGGAGTACATAGGTGAGTATGTGTGTACTGAGTATTTAGCATTTAGTCTAGGGTGATTAAGTGGCTTTTAAGAAGTCTTAAACTGATTTTCAGACTGAGTTGCTTTAATACATTCTGGTAATGAATTCCATATTTTAAGGCCCTTTATGTGCATAGTTTTTACACAGTGTGATATGGACACGAGGTATATCAAATAGAGATCTGTCTTGTGTTTTACCTGGAGTTTACCTGGAGAGAGTTCCGGGGGTCAACGCCCCTGCGGCCCGGTCTGTGACCAGGCCTCCTGGTGGATCAGAGCCTGATCAACCAAGCTGTTACTGCTGGCTGCACGCAAACCAACGTACGAGCCACAGCCCGGCTGGTCAGGAACCGACTTTAGGTGCTTAGGTGCTTTAGGTGCTTGTTGTGGTCATGTCCTGCTAAGGTTGGTGAGGAGAAGTTTGAGTGGAGGGTTTATATTTGTGTGTATTGTTCTGTGTATGTAGTAGGCACATGAATAAGTATGGATGTTCTTAATGGTGAGCAGATTCAGACTTTTGAAAATTGGTGGAGTATGCTGGCGGGAGTGGGAATTAGTTATCATTCTTACTGCTGCCTTTTGCTGGGTTATGATATTTCAAATCCTACCTTACTAATAGGTATCAGTATGTCACCATTAAAGACACAGCATCTTCAACACGGCCACTTGATACTGGAGTTCCACAGGGAAGTGTCCTTGGACCCCTGCTCTTCCTCGTTTACATCAATGATCTTCCAAACGTAACCCAACACCTGAAGCCCATTCTCTTTGCTGACGACACAACTTATGTCATCTCTCACCCTAATCTTGCCACCCTCAACACCATTGTTAATGAGGAGCTGCTCAAAATATCAACTTGGATGTCAGCCAATAAACTTACACTTAACACTGACAAAACCTACTACATTATGTTTGGTAGCAGAGCAGGTGCTGCACAACTAAACATTAAGATTGACAGCACTCTAATTGCCAGACATAATGAGGGAAAATTCCTAGGCCTATACCTCGACAACAACCTGAACTTCAGCACCCATATCCAATACACATCAAAAAATGTATCCAAAACAGTTGGGATCCTCTCCAAGATAAGATACTACGTGCCACAAAATGCCCTTCTCACACTATACCATTCACTCATTTATCCATACCTCACCTATGCTATTTGTGCTTGGGGATCAACTGCAGCAATACACCTTAAGCCAATAATAACTCAACAAAAAACCGCAGTAAGAATAATCACTAAATCCCATCCCTGGTAACACCCCCCCCCCCCACTCTTCATAGATCTAAACTTACTCCCTGTTCTCAACATCCACACTTACTACTGTGCAATCTGCATATACAGGACCTTAAATTCCAATATTAACCTTGACCTAAAATGCTTTCTTGATAGTTGTGACATTACCCACAAGTATAACACCAGACAAGCATCTCTACGACATTCCCCGTGTCCGACTAAATCTATACAAAAATTCAATGCATGTCAAAGGCCCTAAAATCTGGAACACCCTACCTGAAAACTCTAGAACTGCAGACACATTCATCACCTTCAAAACTACCGTTAGAAAACATCTTATCTCCCTGATGCACCCTGTCAACTAACTACATAAAAACTACCTGGTGGTTCACACTTACACTCACTCACCCATTTGACTATAAGCACAGAAATACGTATCTTAATCTTAAAATAGTGATTCCTAACTAGTCACAAGTTTGCCTGTGATACTCCAATATAGAAACTGTTTTTTTTTTTTTTATTTTTTATTATATCACTGGCCGATTCCCACCAAGGCAGGGTGGCCCGAAAAAGAAAAACTTTCACCATCATTCACTCCATCACTGTCTTGCCAGAAGGGTGCTTTACACTACAGTTTTTAAACTGCAATAATATTTAGTAGACATTTACTAAAAAAGAGGAGGAGGAGAAACTATGTATTGTGCCAAAACAAAAGCATTCATATTGCTAAACTCACAAACTAGTATTTAGTCTATTAGTATTTAGTCACTTAATATTTAGTCAACTTACTCCACAATTTGTAATAATTTAGGGTTAAGAATTAATCTAAGTTTGCCCGAAATGCCTAGCCTTGCTAGGTGTTCTAGTGGCCCCCTCTGTAATTAATATTTTATTACATGTAAACCACACAATAACCAAAATCTGCAACCCTGCATTGTAATCCTTATAGAGAATAAACTTTGATTTGATTGGATGATGTTGATCTCTATGCACAAATTCCATATGTAAGATAAGGGTATATGAGTGTATGGTACAGTGCCAGGAGAGCTGATTGTGGAACGTAGTACCTTGTCTTTGATAGTATGCCTACAGTCTTGGAGATTTTCTTGGTGATTTGTTGTATGTGTGTCCGGAACTTAAGGCTACTGTCAAGGTGGATACCTAGGAATTTTCCTTCTGTGAGTCTTGTGACTGATGATCCATTTAGCATTGTTAATCGGATCATTTGCAGCTTTGTTTCCAAACTGAATGAAATAGATTTTATCAGTATTCAGGGTAAGTTTATTAGTCATCATCCAGGCAGATATTTTCTGCAATTCGGCATTGACCGTGTTTGTTAGTATGACCGTGTTTAGGTGGGAAAAGACATGTAGTGTCATCTGCAAATAATATGGGTTTGAGTAGCTGTGATGCATTCGGTAGATCATTGATGTAGGTGAGAAAGAGGAGTGGTCCAAGGACGCTTCCTTGTGGGACACTAATATCATCTCTATGGCTTATTTATCTATCAAAATTCATCTAATATGGCATAATAAACAATATTTATAACATAGAAACATGATGTATATCATTTTTCTATCGCTTACTCGCTTAACTTGCTTGCTACACTGTTAACTCTACACTTTATCACTGGCTGGCACTACAGCCTTTATCGATATCTGCTGCTTTAGTACTGTACATATTGTAGAATCACTGCAGAAGGCGCATTCTTCCCTCTCTCCCTCCTCCACTTTGGTACTTGCTACGAGTTTTTTCTTGAATTCTCTTGTTTCTTTCCTTCTTTACCACAAGGCTGGCACTAGCTTTCTTTGGGCCCATGGTGGCTTATTTAGCAGTTTCAAGCACTAAAAACAATGGAATAATACAAAATATATCGCATGTACACATGGAATCGTCCTCTCTGGCTTGTAAATAATGGCACACTGGCTGTACATTCAAATTCAAAGTTTATTCTCTATAAAGATTACAATGTTGAATTTACAGAATTTGGTTGTTGTGTGGTTTACATGTAGTTAAATAATGATTACAGAGTGTACCACTAGAATGCCTAGCATGGCTAGGCATTTCAGGCAGACTTAGTTTAATTCTTTATTTTAAAATATTACAAATTATGAGGTAAGTTGGTATTATGGCTAAGTGACTAAATACTAGTTTGTGAGTTTAGCAATGTGAATGCTTTTGTTTTGGCACAGTACATAGTTTCAGTATTGGAGCATCATAGGATTCATTATTTTAAGATTGAGATTAATATTTCTGTTTATGGTCAAATGGGTGAGTGAAAGTGTGAACCACCAGGTGGTATTTGTGTAGTTAGTTGATGGGGTTTATCAGGGAGATAAGATGTTTTCTAATGGTAGTTTTGAAGGTGATGAATGTGTCTGCAGTTCTAGAGTTCTCAGGTAGGGTGTTCCAGATTTTAGGGCCTTTGACATACATTGAATTTTTGTGAAGGTTTAGTCGGACATGGGGAATGTCGTAGAGATGTTTGTGTCTGGTGTTATGCCTGTGGGTTCTGTCACAACTATCAAGAAAGTGTTTTAGGTCAAGGTTGATATTGGAGTTTAAGGTCCTGTAGATGTAGATTGCACAGTAGTAAGTGTGGATGTACTGAACAGGGAGTAAGTTTAGATCTATGAAGAGTGGGGGGGTGTGTTGCCAGGGATGGGATTTAGTGATTATTCTTACTGCAGCTTTTTGTTGGGTTATTATTGGCTTTAGGTGTGTTGCTGCAGTTGATCCCCAAGCACAAATAGCATAGGTGAGGTATGGATAAATAAGTGAGTGGTATAGTGTGAGAAGGGCATTTTGCGGCACGTAGTATCATATCTTGGAGAGGATCCCAACTGTTTTGGATACTTTTTTGGTTGTGTTGGATATGGGTGCTGAAATTCAGGTTGTTGTCAAGGTATAGGCCTAGGAATTTGCCCTCATTATGTCTGGTAATTAGAGTGTTGTCGATCTTAATGTTAATTTGTGAATCTCCTGCTCTGCTACCAAACATAATATAGTAGATTTTGTCAGTGTTAAGCGTAAGTTTATTGGCTGTCATCCAAGTCGATATTTTGATCAGCTCCTCGTTAACAATGGTGTTGAGGGTGGCAAGATTAGGGTGAGAGATGACATAAGTCGTGTCGTCAGCAAAGAGAATGGGTTTCAGGTGTTGGGATACGTTTGGAAGATCATTGATGTATATGAGGAAGAGCAGGGGACCAAGGACACTTCCCTGCGGAACTCCAGTATCAAGTGGCCGTGTTGTTGATGCTGTGTCTTTAATGGTAACATACTGATACCTATTAGTAAGGTAAGATTTGAAATAAGCAAGCGCATGGCCTCTTATACCGTAATGGTCAAGTTTGTGGAGTAGGATGTCATGGTCTACTGTGTCAAAAGCTTTTCTTAGGTCAATAAAAATTCCTAGTGGATATTCCTTATTTTCCAATGCTGTGTAAAGCAGATCTAGCATTTTTATGATTGCATCATTAGTGCTTTTATTTTTCCTGAATCCAAATTGGCAGGGGTCGAGTATGTTTTGTGACGTTATAAATGAATATAGTCTCCTGTGCACGAGTTTCTCAAAGATTTTGGATAGCAATGGTAAGTTTGATATTGGCCTATAGTTGTTTTAAGTCTGTAGGGTCACCACCTTTATGTATTGGTGTAACCCTTGCCATCTTGAGTATTTTCGGGAAGGTGCTAGTTTCTAGGGACTTGTTAAAAAGTACAGTGGACCCCCGCATACCGATTTTAATCCGTGCAAGAGGGCTCATTGGTATGCGAAATAATCGGTATGCGAATGAATTTTCCCCATAAGAAATAATGGAAATCAAATTAATCCATGCAAGACACCCAAAAGTATGAAAAAAAATTTTTTTTACCACATGAAATGTTAATTTTAATACACACAAACTGAAAAAGGCATGCACAATTACATGACACTTACTTTTATTGAAGATCTGGTGATGATTGATGGGATGGGAGGAGGGGAGAGAGAGTGTTAGTGTTTAGAAGGGGAATCCCCTTCCATTAAGACTTGAGGTGTCGAGTCCTTTTCTGGGGTTACTTCCCTTCTTCTTTTAATGCCACTAGGACCAGCTTCAGAGTCACTGGACTTCTTTCGCACAACATATCTGTCCATAGTGGCCTGTACCTCTCGTTCCTTTATGACTTCCATAAAGTGTTTCACAACATTGTCAGTGTACAGGTTGCCAACACGGCTTCCAATAGCTGTGTGAGGGTGATTCTCATCCATAAAGGTTTGCACTTTCAGCCACATTGCACAGATTTCCTTAATCTTTGTAGTAGGCAACTTCTTCAATTTCTCTCTCCCCTCCTCTGAACCAGTTTCCTCAGGTCTGGCCTCTTGCTCTTGAAGTTGATCTATCAGCTCATCAGTGGTTAGTTCTTCATTGTCCTTCTCCACCAACTCTTCCACATCATCCCCACTAACCTCCAACCCCAAGGACTTTCCCAATGCCACAATGGATTCCTCAACTGGCATAATCCTCTCAGGGTTAGCCTCAAACCCTTCAAAATCCCTTTTGTCTACACATTCTGGCCACAGTTTCTTCCAAGCAGAGTTCAAGGTCTTCTTAGTCACTCCCTCCCAAGCCTTACCTACAAGGTTTACACAATTGAGGATATTAAAGTGCTCTCTCCAAAACTCTCTTAGACTCAGTCGAGTTTCTGAGGTCACTACAAATCACCTTTCAAACAGAGCTTTTGTGTACAGTTTTTTGAAGTTTGCAATAACCTGCTGGTCCATGGGCTGCAGGAGAGGAGTGGTATTAGGAGGCAAAAACTTCACCTTAATGAATTTCATGTCCCCATAAAGTCGCTCTGCCATGTCTGTAGGATGACCAGGGGCATTGTCTTAACACCAGGAGGCACTTAAGTTCTAATTTCTTTTCAGTTAGGTAATCTTTCACATTGGGGGCAAATGCATGGTGTAACCAGTCATAGAAAAAGTCCCTAGTGACCCATGCCTTACTGTTTGCCCTCCACAGCACACACAAATTCTCCTTGAGGACATTCTTTTGCCTGAACGGTCTGGGAGTTTGAGTGATACACTAATAAAGGCTTAACTTTGCAATCACCAGTAGCATTGGAACACATCAACAAAGTAAGCCTGTCTTTCATAGGCTTATGTCCTGGGAGTGCCTTTTCCTCCTGAGTAATGTAGGTCCTGCTTGGCATTTTCTTCCAAAACAGGCCTGTTTCATCACAATTAAACACTTGTTCAGGTTTCAGTCCTTCACTGTCTATGTACTTCTTGAATTCCTGCACATATTTTTCAGCTGCTTTGTGGTCCGAACTGGCATCCTCACCATGCCTTATCACACTATGTATGCCACTACGCTTCTTAAATCTCTCAAACCAACCTTTGCTGGCCTTAAATTCACTCACATCAGCACTAGTTGCAGGCATTTTTTTAATTAAATCCTCGTGCAACTTCCTAGCCTTTTCGCTTATGATCGCTTGAGAGACGCTATCTCCTGCTAGCTGTTTTTCATTTATCCACACCAATAAGAGTCTCTCAACATCTTCCATCACTTGCGATCTTTGTTTCGAAAACACAGTTAAACCTTTGGCAAGAACAGCTTCCTTGATTGCCTTTCTGGTGCCCACAATAGTAGCGATGGTTGATTGGGGTTTCTTGTACAACCTGGCCAGGTCGGCGATACGCACTCCACTTTCATACTTATCAATGATCTCTTTCTTCATCTCTATTGGAATTCTCACCCTTATTGCTGTAGGGTTGGCACTAGAAGCTTTCTTGGGGCCCATGGTCACTTATTTTCCAGATAAAGCACTGAAAACACTGTAATAATACGAAATATTCCGATTGTATGCTTGGATGTTACCGCGGAGGCTGGCTGGTAAACAATGGCACGGGTGGCACCTGTGAGGCTGGCTGAGGGCGCACATTGGACGCGTCTCGGACGAACAGCGGTGAGCGGGTTTTTAAGCGGTATGCGAGGCAAAATTTTTGCGATTAAAGCAAGCGGTATGCGGATTAATCGTTATGTGATGCCAACGGTATGCGGGGGTCCACTGTAATGAAATAGCATGCGAAAGGATATGGGCCGCTCGCTTGTACAGTAATGGTGGGACATTAGACAGATTCCCTGAGTTGTTTTTAAGTGATTTTATAATCTCGGTGACTTCCGAGGGCTCAGTTGGTGCAAGATAGAAGGAATTTGGGAAATTCCCATCTAGGTAGTCCCCGGCATGGGCATTAGTATGTGGGATTTTATTGGCGAGATTAGATCCTATGGTTGAGAAGTAGTAGTTTATCTTGTTAGCTGTGTCAGTGGGATGTAGTGGTGTTTCATTAGGTTTAGTTAGTACAATATTCTTGTTTTTTTTTCAGTTTGTGGGTCCCTAGAATCTGAGAGAGTGTTTTCCAGGTCTTTTTTATATCTCCTCTAGTGTCTGTGAATCTACTGGAGTAGTATAGTTGTTTGGCTTTCTTTATTACTTTGGTGAGAACTGATGAATAGTGTTTAAGAATATCTTTGTGTATTAAGCCCTGTCTATATTGCTTTTCATATTGGTGTTTCTTGTCAATGGATTTCAGAATGGTGCTGGTTAGCCATGGGCAACCAAGCCGTTTGTTTGTGATCTGTTTCGTTTTTATAGGACAATGTTTGTTGTATAGTCTTAAGTAATTTGTTAAGAAAAATGTCTGTCCAGTCATCAATGCCTTGGAGAATTCTGTAGGCCAGTCAACAATCTCTAGGTCAGTTGTGAACTTCCTTATTGAGGCCTCGTCATGGAGTCTAAATGAGACTTTGTTGTATTCTAGTGGTGGTTTATTAATGTTTGTCAGGAGGAAGGTAGGGTAGCGGTCTGTAGTGCTATCTGTGATTATCCCTGATTTAAGGGGGGCTAGTATATTGGTCCATATGTGGTCTATTATGGTTGCACTTGTCTCAGTGAGCCTGGTTGGTTTAGTTATTGTTGGTATGAGAAGTGTGTTGTTCATATTGTTGATGAAATCAGTTACAGGCTGATCATCTAGTAAGCCAAGGTTGATGTTGAAGTCTCCAGCTAAGAGAAGGTGGTGCTTATTCATTTGTCTGTTATTAGTGACTTTAATTTCTCACTGAAATTTGGGATGTTTGTGTGAGGTATCCGGTAAATGGCACCGATTGTTATAGGTGTCTTAAGGTTTTTTACAGTAAAATTAGCAAAAATGTATTCCCCATATTCATCACTAAAGCAAGTGGTGCTAATACAAGATAATTGGTTAGAGTAATAGATTGCAATACCACCCCCAACTTGGTTTGGTCTGCAGTTGTGAATTGCTGTGTATCCTGGTAGAGGGTAGATATCTAGTATTGTGTCCTGCTTAAGCCAGGTCTCAGTAAGAATAATGCAGAAGGGTGTCTTTAGTGATTCAAGGAGTGCCAGGAGGTCATCATAGTGTTTGCTTAAGGACCTGATGTTGTAGTTAAGTACTGATAGGCTTTTAGCATTGTTTAGGATAGTGCTGGCTTGTGATGCTGTGTAATAAAGGCAGTTACTTTCCAATAGGTTTTGATTGGGTGTCAGATTATGGAGGTTTAGATCAGGGTCAACGTGATCAATCATCTTCTAGGTTTAAATTATTTTTTTTATTATTTTTTTTTTTATCACACTGGCCGATTCCCACCAAGGCAGGGTGGGCCGAAAAAGAAAAACTTTCACCATCATTCACTCCATCACTGTCTTGCCAGAAGGGTGCTTTACACTACAGTTTTTAAACTGCAACATTAACACCCTCCTTCAGAGTGCAGGCACTGTACTTCCCATCTCCAGGACTCAAGTCCGGCCTGCCGGTTTCCCTGAATCCCTTCATAAATGTTACTTTGCTCACACTCCAACAGCACGTCAAGTATTAAAAACCATTTGTCTCCATTCACTCCTATCAAACACGCTCATGCATGCCTGCTGGAAGTCCAAGCCCCTCGCACACAAAAACCTCCTTTACCCCCTCCCTCCAACCTTTCCTAGGCCGACCCCTACCCCGCCTTCCTTCCACTACAGACTGATACACTCTTGAAGTCATTGTTTCGCTCCATTCTCTCTACATGTCCGAACCACCTCAACAACCCTTCCTCAGCCCTCTGGACAACAGTTTTGGTAATCCCGCGCCTCCTCCTAACTTCCAAACTACGAATTCTCTGCATTATATTCACACCACACATTGCCCTCAGACATGACATCTCCACTGCCTCCAGCCTTCTCCTCGCTGCAACATTCGTCACCCACGCTTCACACCCATATAAGAGCGTTGGTAAAACTATACTCTCATACATTCCCCTCTTTGCCTCCAAGGACAAAGTTCTTTGTCTCCACAGACTCGTAAGTGCACCACTCACTCTTTTTCCCTCATCAATTCTATGATTCACCTCATCTTTCATAGACCCATCCGCTGACACGTCCACTCCCAAATATCTGAATACGTTCACCTCCTCCATACTCTCTCCCTCCAATCTGATATTCAATCTTTCATCACCTAATCTTTTTGTTATCCTCATAACCTTACTCTTTCCTGTATTCACCTTTAATTTTCTTCTTTTGCACACCCTACCAAATTCATCCACCAATCTCTGCAACTTCTCTTCAGAATCTCCCAAGAGCACAGTGTCATCAGCAAAGAGCAGCTGTGACAACTCCCACTTTGTGTGTGATTCTTTATCTTTTAACTCCACGCCTCTTGCCAAGACCCTCGCATTTACTTCTCTTACAACCCCATCTATAAATATATTAAACAACCACGGTGACATCACACATCCTTGTCTAAGGCCTACTTTTACTGGGAAAAAATTTCCCTCTTTCCTACATACTCTAACTTGAGCCTCACTATCCTCGTAAAAACTCTTCACTGCTTTCAGTAACCTACCTCCTACACCATACACTTGCAACATCTGCCACATTGCCCCCCTATCCACCCTGTCATACGCCTTTTCCAAATCCATAAATGCCACAAAGACCTCTTTAGCCTTATCTAAATACTGTTCACTTATATGTTTCACTGTAAACACCTGGTCCACACACCCCCTACCTTTCCTAAAGCCTCCTTGTTCATCTGCTATCCTGTTCTCCGTCTTACTCTTAATTCTTTCAATTACATAACTCTACCATACACTTTACCAGGTACACTCAACAGACTTATCCCCCTATAATTTTTGCACTCTTTTATCCCCTTTGCCTTTATACAAAGGAACTATGCATGCTCTCTGCCAATCCCTAGGTACCTTACCCTCTTCCATACATTTATTAAATAATTGCACCAACCACTCCAAAACTATATCCCCACCTGCTTTTAACATTTCTATCTTTATCCCATCAATCCCGGCTGCCTTACCCCCTTTCATTTTACCTACTGCCTCACGAACTTCCCCCACACTCACAACTGGCTCTTCCTCACTCCTACAAGATGTTATTCCTCCTTGCCCTATACACGAAATCACAGCTTCCCTATCTTCATCAACATTTAACAATTCCTCAAAATATTCCCTCCATCTTCCCAATACCTCTAACTCTCCATTTAATAACTCTCCTCTCCTATTTTTAACTGACAAATCCATTTGTTCTCTAGGCTTTCTTAACTTGTTAATCTCACTCCAAAACTTTTTCTTATTTTCAACAAAATTTGTTGATAACATCTCACCCACTCTCTCATTTGCTCTCTTTTTACATTGCTTCACCACTCTCTTAACCTCTCTCTTTTTCTCCATATACTCTTCCCTCCTTGCATCACTTCTACTGTGTAAAAACTTCTCATATGCTAACTTTTTCTCCCTTACTACTCTCTTTACATCATCATTCCACCAATCGCTCCTCTTCCCTCCTGCACCCACTTTCCTGTAACCACAAACTTCTGCTGAACACACTAACACTTTATTTTTAATCCTACCCCATACCTCTTCGACCCCATTGCCTATGCTCTCATTAGCCCATCTATCCTCCAATAGCTGTTTATATCTTACCCTAACTGCCTCCTCTTTTAGTTTATAAACCTTCACCTCTCTCTTCCCTGATGCTTCTATTCTCCTTGTATCCCATCTACCTTTTACTCTCAGTGTAGCTACAACTAGAAAGTGATCTGATATATCTGTGGCCCCTCTATAAACATGTACATCCTGAAGTCTACTCAACAGTCTTTTATCTACCAATACATAATCCAACAAACTACTGTCATTTCGCCCTACATCATATCTTGTATACTTATTTATCCTCTTTTTCTTAAAATATGTATTACCTATAACTAAACCCCTTTCTATACAAAGTTCAATCAAAGGGCTCCCATTATCATTTACACCTGGCACCCCAAACTTACCTTCCACACCCTCTCTAAAAGTTTCTCCTACTTTAGCATTCAGGTCCCCTACCAGGTTTAAATTATGGTTATTTATATCCTGAGTCATGTGTTGAGTTCTAGTACTGATATCTGTAGTGGTGGGAAGTTTGGACAAGTATATAGCTAGAGTATTTTGGTCATATAGAGTATAGTCACTACTACACATAATGAAGTTGAGGTTGTCTGTGTGTTGTGCTGGAATGAACTAAAGTACAACTAGGTATAAACTAGTAATATAAAAATACAAATGTAAAATAGAACAAGACTCTCACTTGTAATTGCACTAAGGTCTAATTTAATGACTTTTGTGGAGTCTGTTTTGAGCTAGAATGAGCTATAGTACAACTAGATTTAATCTTATAATATAAAAATACAAATTAAAAATAGCACCAGTCTCTCACTAGTAATTGCAATATGGTCTAATATAATGAATTTGGTATTGACTATAGTACAACTGAGTTTAATCTAATATAAAAAAGGCACAAGACTCTCAATTGTAATTGCACTAAGGTGTTATATAAGTTGTTTACAAGAATTAGAGTATAACTAGATTTAAATTGACAAGATAAAGTATACAAGTTAAGGTAGCAAAAGAATAAAAAAAGTAGAAAAAAAAAAAAAAAAAAAGATATGAGGTAGTTGGTACTAGTTAGCAAAAGATAGTTAAGGGCCTTGAACAATAATATAATTGAAATATACACTAATTGCACACACAATATAGTCACTAAGATATGAAGACAATCTTAGAGTCGGAATTATAATATAAATTTATAATATAAAAATACAAATTGAAATGGTACTTGCAATTGCACTAGGGTCTGGTATAGGTTGTTGACAAGATCAAGAGTATAACTAGATTTAAATTGACAAAATAAAATTCACAATTAAAGTACCAAAAGAATAATAGTAAAAAATAACAATGGTAATGTCTTGGTTATAATATGATAGTAAGATGGTAGACAGGTACACAGGTACAAAGGATAATATAAAGGTTGGAGTTGAATATACAAACTTGAAAATTTGGCAACAAAATGTTATGGGAAGTATAAAATAATGTTTAATGTACAAAAGTAAAATTGACTGGTAGTAAATATGGTGTTTAATAAAATTTTAGTAAGTAATAATGATTACAAAAAAAGTGAAAAAGTAATGTTTATTTCATTCAATATTGCACTGGTAGTTATACTAGAGGTTATATGGCAGTACAAGGTAATTAAGAGTACTCTAAGATAGTAAATGTGGTATTAAAACAGGTAAAGGTAATTAGACAAGTAATGGTTATTAAATGTCAAAAATGTTAAGAGTAAATTGAAATTATAGTAAAAATGATAATTATTAATTTTAGTAAGTAATATCAATTGATAGTATTTAAAAAAAATATGAGGTAGTAATATGGACAGAAAGTATCAATTCAGCTAATGTTTAAGCAAACAATAGTAAATAAGAAAATTACGTAAGGTGACTTATGCTTACTAGTAAAATCACAAAATGAGGTAGTTGATTATTTAATTACTAAGAGATTGTACAATGAAATTTGAACAATAATGGAGCAAAACATACACTACGCTACGTAGGCTTTTAAGTTGGACATTGTTTAGTTATTTTCTGTAAGATTAGTATCCCTGAGAAATAGTGATAGATCATTCTCGTTCGTGATTGTGTACAGTTGACCTACATTTGTTTTCCTAACAAGAATTTTCCCATCCCGTGTGAAGCATTGGTGTATTGTGTCGTTATTCTCCGCTTAAGTTTTCTGACTCTATACAGGAGGTTCTGACGTTTTTTGGTAAGACACTGGTTTATGTATACCTCTTTCTTTACTTTAATAGATGCAATAATTAAGTCTTTTCCTGTCATGTGAGTGGAATCTAAGCATAACACTTTTTCTACCATGGGATCCTAGTAACCTGGCTTCTTTTATTTCAGACTCTGGTACAATAACACTTGTTTGGTCCTTTATGATCTGCAGAGTAATTTCTTTACTGTTTGTTTGGTTCATATCACTGGGAAAAAGTGGACTGTTAACTATTACTGCGTCCGATAGTTTATCTTGTTCAGTTTTATCTTCTTGGAGAGCAAAGTAGTCACTGAACTGGTTATCTAAGTTGTTCTTCCATTCTTTTACTGCTTCTTCAACCTTTGTATTAAGAGATATTATTTGTTGGGTATGGCTATCTATGACTGTTTGGATGGTCTTGTCACAGTTAGTCATTTCTGGTGTTGATAACTTTTGTTCAAGACTGAGGATTTTGTTCTCGAGTTGTCATCCTGGTGTCTTGTTTTGTTAGCGTCTCTCGAAGATTCATATTTTCAATAACGAAGTTGGAGATGCATGTCTTTAGGGTATCTGGATCGTTGGTCGTACCTGAGAGACTACTTGGTAGGTTGAATCCGGGGAAGAGAGGGGAGGATGGGCTGGTGGCAGCCATGTTTGTTGTTATTGTTGTGGTGTCGCCTTGAGCGGTGGTGAGTGGGGTGGTTGCTGGGCTGGCGTCCTCCTGGCTACACTTGTTGAATAGTTGATTTTTCGGTGTTTTCTTGCTGGCCTTGGTGCTGTTTCCTCTTAGATTGCGCCTCATAATACTACAGGAATTGTTGTAGTTAAAAAGAAGTTGTAGTTATACAAAGCTTAGGGTTACGTTGTTCGGCTGGCAGCGGGGTGTTGCTTTCGGTTTGTGGGCAGTCTTCCTTTGATCTCTATTTTTGATTTGTAGGTTTCACTGTTGGTAATCTTTGGTCATTCTGGGTGCTACGTTGGGTAGTGCAGTTTTGCTTGTAACTAGGTCATCATAGGAGCATTGGTAGCTCTGATAGTTGGAGAAAAGTACGGAGCTTGGAAGTCGCTGCTGCCGCTGCCGGGAGCCAGTACATGGGCTCAGGCTGCATGGACATGTTTGGGATGAATGTCTTCAATTGAGTTCTTGGGCATTAGCCGAGCCAATATTTTGACGCAGAAACGTGCGGCTATCTGATTTTGGTGTTAGATGATGCTGCCGTTACCTGAGGGTCCACTGTATTTGGGTGTTTACATGTAAGCAGATGGGTTTATGAAGGATAAGGTTAACTATAGAATTGATGAAGGAAAAAAGGTAAGTGGTGTGTTGGGGTATATGTGGAGACAAAGAAACGTTATCTATGGAGGCAAAGAAGGGAATATATGAAAGTATAGTGGTACCAACTCTTATATGGGTGTGAAGCTTGGGTTGTAAATGCTACAGGAAGGAGGCGGTTGGAAGCAGTGGAGATGTCCTGTCTAAGGACAACGTGTGGTGTAAATATGCAGAAAATTCGGGATGTGGAAATTAGGAGACGGTGTGGAGATGACATAGAATCAGTAATGATGATAGTCAAGCTCAGTGTCATAGGTTAGCTTAAGTGCCATTAGGATTGCAAACAGTTCAGTTTGCAATGTAGATGCCCAGTTGTTAATTCGTATGCCTAGTACAAGAAGTTTATTATTGTTCTTAACTAGGGAAGTGGCAACAAGAGCAGATGCAGCCCTGCCAGAAGACTCCTGTTTAGATCCATCAGTGTATATTACTTGTGATAACTTATTACTACCAGCTAGGCAGGAAATTTCTTCTTGAGCAGTTGCTTTAACAAGTGATTTAAGGGACTACTAGCAATGAGCTTCTTGGGAGGGACTTACAGGTATGTGATATTAAATGAACACATCTTCCATGGAGGGGTGAAATGCTCTTGTTGTCTACAGTGATACAGTTCATGCAGGTTATAAAACTTAATGCAATTGCATGTTTTCACAATCCATTTAGATCTGTGTGTATTTACTTCTAGACACTTAGGAAGGTTCATTGTGACAGTGTCACCACAAGAATGAAATTTGATGGAAAACTGACAGAATTACACTCTCGCAAAGTTAGCAACCTTGGCGATATTTACGAATCGGCGATTTCGCCCACTTTGAGCCCTATTTTTGGCTAATTCCATTGTTCCAGTCAACCAAACTCTTAGCTATTTCTTTAGAACTCCATTTTTTCTATCGATTGAATTCGAGAAACTGCCTATATACTGATTTCAACTACCCAATAATGTGGTCAGAAATTTGCAATTTGGCCAATTTCACGAAAATTAAAAAATTACAATTTCAAAATAGGCTCCAGAATGAACAATGCAGACATTCCTGACTCGAAAATAACATTTACTTTGTTCATCAGTCACAAATCCAGGCCCCTCTGATATTACTCTTCCTTTCTATTTTGAATTTTTATTCAAACAAAAAATAGAAGATTTACTGTTATGCAGACTACTGCAATATTGTGATAATTGTATAAATAATGTCAACCCATTCATGACTGCATATTAGAATGGCTACTTGGACATTTATTGGAAAATGACATCATTTGTTTACTTTTGAACATCGGCAAAAATCAAACATTTCCCCCACTTTAAGCTCCATTTCAAGGTTCTTTTCATAGTAAAACCAATTAAAATTGCCACTATTTCTATAATATGTTTTCCATTCTATCAAATGAGACCAAGAAAGCGAGAATACAACCATAAATAATATACGAAAATAGACCACAGTCGGCATTTTAACTAAAAAAAAAAAGTCAGTTTTTTTTTCTCATGCACTGTGTGCTGCAGGATTTTTTTATATGGTGCACACTGACCACACAGACCATTCTCTCACATGTGGGTCTACCAGCTTTCTCCTGCTTGATTTGAAGCCGCTAGAATTTGAGTATATATACGTCAAAAACAGTGGCTCGTATATACGACCAAAACAGTTAAAGGGTTAAATATCTCGGAGAATGCTAACTTCATGAGAGTGTAATTCCATAAGTTTTCCATCAAATTTCATACTTTTCATGTCATTACCATTGGGAAAAGGTTCTATATCATGAGATTTTTTTTTTTCTCCTCGACACTGAGAGCAAGTTTGTGAGCAGGGGTCTCAACAATGGAAGGGTTAAACAGAATAGAGGAAATCGGCTTTAATATACATTATTTAGGTATGCATACTGGTCAAAGAGCTTGTCGGAGGTCAGAGTCGTTGGTAAACGAGTACAGTGGACCCTCGCCTAACGCTATTAATCCGTTCCTGAGAGCTCAACGTTAGGCGAATTAATTTTCCCCATAAGAAATAATGGAAATCAAATTAATCCGTTTCTGACACTCCAAAGTATGAACAAAAAAATTTTTTACCACATGAAATATTAATTTTAATACACACAAACTGAAGAAGACATGCACAGTTACATGACGCTTACCTTTATTGAAGATCTGGTGATGATTGATGGGACGGGAGGAGGGGAGACTGTGGATGGTGTTAATGTTTAGAAGGGGAATCCCCTTCCATTAGGACTTGAGGTGTCAAGTCCTTTTCCGGGGTTACTTCCCTTCTTTTAATGCCACTAGGACCAGCTTGAGTCACTGGACCTCTGTTGTACAACGTATCTGTCCATAGAGGCCTGTACCTCCCGTTCCTTTATGACATTCCTAAAGTGTTTCACAACATTGTCAGTGTAATAGTCACCAGCACGGCTTGCAATAGCTGTGCGAGGGTGATTTTCATCAAAAAAGGTTTGCACTTTAAGCCACATTGCACACATTTCCTTAATCTTCGAAGTAGGCAACTTCCTCAATTTCTCTATCCCCTCCTCCGAAGCAGTTTCCTCAGGTGTGGCCTCTTGCTGTTGAAGATGATCCAGCAGCTTATCAGTGGTTAGTTCTTCATTGTCCTCCTCCACCAACTCTTCCACATCCTCCCCACTAACCTCCAACCCCAAGGACTTCCCCAATGCCACAATGGATTCCTCAACTGGCATAGGATTCCCAGGGATAGCCTCAACCCTTCAAAATCCCTTTTGTCTACACATTCTGGCCAGTTTCTTCCAAGCAGAGTTCAAGGTCCTCTTAGTCACTTCCTCCCAAGCCTTACTTATAATGTTTACGCAATTGAGGATGCTAAAGTGATCTCTCCAAAACGCTAAGAGAGTCAATTGAGTTTCTGAGGTCACTACAAAGCACAAAGCTTTTGTGTACAGTTTCTTGAAGTTGGAAATGACCTGCTGGTCCATGGGCTGCAGGAGAGGAGTGGTATTAGGAGGCAAAAACTTGACCTTAATGAAGCTCATTTCCGCAGAAAGTTGCTTTGCCACGTCTGAAGGATGACCAGGAGCATTGTCTAATACCAGGAGGCACTTAAGGTCTAATTTCTTTTCAATTAGGTAATTTTTCAAAGTTGGGGCAAATGCATGGTGTAACCAGTCATAGAAAAAGTCCCTAGTGACCCATGCCTTACTGTATGCCCTCCACAGCACACACAAATTAGCCTTGAGAACGTTGTTTTTTCCTGAACACTCTGGGAGTTTGAGTGATATACCAATAAAGGCTTCACTTTGCAATCACAACTAGCATTGGCACACATCAACAGAGTAAGCGTGTCTTTCATAGGCTTATGTCCTGGGAGTGCCTTTACCTCCTGAGTAATGAAGGTCCTGCTTGGCATTTTCTTCCAAAACAGGCCTGTTTCATCACAAACACTTGTTCAGGTTTTAATCCTTCACCGTCTATGTACTCCTTGAATTCCTGCACATATTTTTCAGCCGCTTTGTGGTTCGAACTGGCAGCCTTACCATGCCTTATCACACTATGTATGCCACTATGATTCTTAAATCTCTCAAACCAACCTTTGCTGGCCTTAAATTCAGTCACATCATCACTAGTTTCAGGTATTTTTCTAATTAAATCGTCATGCAACTTCCTAGCCTTTTCACATATGATCGCTTGAGAGATGCTATCTCCTGCTATCTGTTTTTTGTTTATCCACACCAATAACAGTCTCTCAACATCTTCTATCACTTGCTATCTCTGTTTCGAAAACAAAGTTGCACCTTTGGCAAGAACAGCTTCCTTGATTGCCATTTTCTTGGCCACAATAGTAGCAATGGTTGATTGGGGTTTTGTGTACAACCTGGCCAGCTCGGAGACACGCACTCCACTTTCATACTTAGCAATGATCTCTTTCTTCATATCCATAGTAATTCTCACTCTTTTTGCTGTAGGGTTGGCACTAGAAGCTTTCTTGGGGCCCATGGCGACTTATTTTGCAGGTGCAATCACTAAAAAGGCTGTGATAATATGAAATGTTCTGATTGTATGCTTGGAAGTGACTGCGGTGGCTGGCTTGTAAACACTGGCACCCACGGAACAAGTGAGGCGGGCGTAGGCCGCACGTGGACGCGTCTCGAACGAATCGTGTTGAGCGAGTTTTTTAGCGCTAGCCGAGGCTAAATTTTTGCGTTAAAATGTATCGCTAGGTGGATTTAACATTATGCGATGAGTTCGTTAGGCGAGGGTCCACTGTACATTGATAATTAAGGAGAGGCTGTGTGCTCTGAAAATTATACCTATGTGTACCTGTACCTAAAACTTATTGTGCCGGCATGCAGGTACACATTTAAATCACTAAGTGTGTCTTATTGGCTTTGAGGATGCCATATTAATACACATTAATAAGCACTGAACGCATTAAATGTTGTATAATGTTAATATAAACATTTTCATTAATCCATCTATTATATTTTTTCAAAATTATATAAACATGCTACATAACATATAAACATGATAAATTACACCCCACAGTAGAATAAATTAACAAATGTGGGATGTTACGTGTATGAACAAAAACCAGATGCGTTCGTCTGCCCTACATTAATTAGGACTACAAATATTTTGAGGCAAGTAATGAGTGTATTGCATATGCATTTTTTGCTCTAGGGCTCTTTAAATGTCATATATTACGTGTGGGTGGGGTGGCCTGGCTGGTTACCATACCTCCCACACCTGACTTAGAGTAAATACTACTCACCTCTCAACCTATAATAAGACTACAAATATTTTAAGTATGTACATTGCTGTACTGTGTGTGTATTTTACTTGTCTTTAATGTCTAGTTATATTCCTAACTTAATTTAAGTTAGTGTAAATTTATTTTCTGGCATTTATATGCATTTAAAAGTGGAAAAAATAGTGTTCTGCTTTCCGGCAGTAGCCTGTAACGTAACGTGCCATGTAAGTGTGGGCCCTACTGTCAAGAAATACACATACTTATTTTTGGAGGGATGTCTAAGCTGTCGTGTCTGAGTGCCTCTGCAAACATAGTGATTGTGAGAGTGAAGGTGAAAGTGTTGAATGATGAAAGTTTTTCTTTCTTTTTGAGTCACCCTGCCTTGCTGGGAAATGGCTGACGTGTTAAAAAAGAATTAATAGAATTGATTATAAATATAATTGGAAGATGTAAACACTTTAATTGTCATTAAAGTTTATTTGATTTATGTATAAAAATGTACTGGAGGGGGAAGTGAGCATGTGAACAAAGGGAGGTTGGTGATAGGGATTGGCATGGAACGTTTGCAGGCAAGGGGTGGTGGGGAGGAATGGAGATACAGTGGACCCCCGGTTAACGATTTTAATCCGTGCAAGAGGGCTCATCGTTATGCGAAATAATCGTTATGCGAATGAATTTTCCCCATAAGAAATAATGGAAATAAAATTAATCCGTGCAAGACGCCCAAAAGTATGAAAAAAATTTTTTTTTACCACATGAAATGTTAATTTTAATACACACAAACTGAAAAAGGCATGCACAATTACATGACACTTACTTTTATTGAAGATCTGGTGATGATTGATGGGATGGGAGGAGGGGAGAGCATTATCTTCTTACTGTTTAGAAGGGGAATCCCCTTCCATTAGGACTTGAGGTAGCAAGTCCTTTTCTGGGGTTACTTCCCTTCTTCTTTTAATGCCACTAGGACCAGCTTGAGAGTCACTGGACCTCTGTCGCACAACAAATCTGTCCATAGAGCTCTGTACCTCCCGTTCCTTCAAGACTTTCCTAAAATGGGCCATAACATTGTCATTGAAATAGTCACAAGCACGGCTTGCAACAGCTGTGTCAGGGTGATTTTCATCTATAAAGGTTTGCAGTTCAACCCACTCTGCACACATTTCCTTAATCTTTGAAGTAGGCACAATGGATTCCACAACTGGCATAGGCTTCTCAGGGTTAGCCCCAAACCCTTCAAAATCTTTATTAATTTCCATACTAATTCTCACCCTTTTTACCACAGGGTTGGCACTAGAAGCTTTCTTGGGGCCCATGGTCACTTATTTTCCAGAAACAGCACCGAAAATACTGTAATAATACGAAATATTCCGAGTGTATGCTTGGATGTTACCGCGGAGGCTGGCTGGTAAACAATGGGACGGAGCGGCACATGTGAGGCTGGCTGAGGGCACATTGGACGCGTCTCGGACGAAAATCGGTATGCGGGTTTTTAATCGGTATGCGCGGCAAAAATTTTGCGATAAAAGTAATCGTTATGCGGAAAAATCGCTATGCGATGCCATCGTTATGCGGGGGTCCACTGTACTTTCAATGCTTCATAAATTTGTTTTTCTTTTTATACTTGCTGTCTTCCAACAAGGTATGGTGATCTACACACAGGCAACATGTTCACCATCACTCGTTTAACCCTTTCAGGGTTGGTGCCGTACTAGTACGGCTTGCACGCCAGGGTTGGTGCAATACTAGTACGGCTTGCACGCCAGGGTTGGTGCCATACTAGTACACACAAATTCTAGTGCCTTCAAATCTAGCGAGAGAATGCTGGTAGGCCTACATATGAAAGAATGGGTCTGTGGTCAGTGTGTGCAGTATAAAAAAATTCCTGCTGCACACACTGCATAACGAGAGAAAAAAAAAGAGCTCCGACCATGTTTTTGGTTAAAAACGGCGACTCTGCAGTGTATTTTCATATACTATTTATGGTTGTCCTCTTCAAGGGGGCTCCTTGACGTGGTGAAGAGGCTTTTGGTCTGAGGAATTAGACCTGTTGGTCTCCTTCCTCAGACCGAACCTAATTACCCCCCAATCCTCCCTTCCCTATCCCATCCTCCCCTTTTCCCTTTCCTCCTCCCCCTCCCCACCCCTCCCTACACCTCCCTTTTGCCCTTCCTCTTTTTGGCCTTTGGGATTTTTCCCACAGGCGCGCTAGTTCTTAGGTAGGGGAAAGGGTACCGGGGTCCATCCCATTCTGTTGAGGTTCTTGGCGGTGGCGTAGTTTGCCATGGAATCTGGATCGCCTGGGGATGTCCCGATCCCTCTCCGGTATTCCGGAGAGTGGCTTTTGGTGTCTTTCGGGCAACGGGTGTATCTCTGGAAGCCACCTTTCGGATTCTGGGGGTGGTGGCCGAAGAAGGTATGCTTTGTGGCGGATATCCAGCCGCCCTCTCTTTTGTCCACCGAGGTAGCTCGGCAGATGTGAGGTTGCTATCCCGGATTGCTGGTTTACTGGCATGATGGGTAGGGTATGGCACGGGTTCCATGCTGCATCTACGCTACTTGCGGTGCTGAGGTCCTCTTGGGCGCGGAGGGAGATTTCTGGCCCTTTCATTCCTCCTAGGAACTATCCCTTCCCGGTCCCCCCTTTTTTTTATTCTTTTTTATTTTTCTTTTTTCTTTTTTTTCTTAAAAACTAAAAGAAAGAAGTAACCTAACCATGGAGAACCCAATCCATCAACCTGGTACCCCCGGGCCCCTTCTTGATACCGCACCCCGTTCTGACCCCGCCTCGTCTTTGGACCACTCTTCGGACACTCCTCATGCCTCTGTACCTCTTGCCGGTGCTGTTTCCTCATCTGCTTCAGGTACTGAGGTCTCGACTGACTCCTTTGATTTGTCTGACCTCCGCTCTCCTTTGACTATGCTTCCGGCCTCTCCCTCTACGGTGCGGCAATTTTCGAATCGCCAGCCCGTTCCACATCGGACCAACTCTGGTCCCACGCCTAAACGCCAATGACAATTACCTGCTGATGATACTTCTCCACCTTCTCGTTCTTCTCAGAAAAGATAGACACTTCCTGCACTCCCTTTCCACACTCAGTTTCAGACTGCACAATGGACTAAATTCTTCACTTTATGACCGACTTCCTCTACCGCCTATCTTTCTGACCACAGTATTGGCAAGGCACTCCTACGCCATGTTGGTAAAGATATTTCTTTTCATGCTCTTAAGAGCGGTACGCGCATCATCACTGTACAGAATGCTACCCAAGCTCATGATCTTTCTCTTCTTTCCCATATAGATACTGTTCCTGTCACTATTGAAAAACATCATTCCCTCAATTCTTGTAGTGGTACCGTCATTCTGCCCCATACCATAGTTCAACAAAATTTCCAGACATGTGGCAATGACATTCTTGAACAGCTGGAACTCCAAGATCTCCCAATCCTCAAGGTAGACACTTATGTTCTTCCTGCCCGCGGGCAGAGACGATACCCTAGCAATGTGGCTCGTTTAACTTTTAAAAGCTGTGAACTCCCATCCTCAGTTTATGTAGCAGGACATGGGTTACAAGTTCGAAAGGTGATCCCTACACCGCAACAGTGTAGAAATTGCTGGCGATTTGGCCATCCAGCAAAATATTGCAGATCCATAGCTGAATGCCCAGTCTGTGGTGCTGATGACCATTCTAATACGTCTTGCAATCGACCTCCCTCTTGCCTTAATTGTCATGAGGCTCACCCTTCGTACTCTCGCCGTTGCCAAGTCTACTTAAATGAGCGGGAAATCCGTTACCTCAGAGGCAGAAGGTCTCCCTTATGCCATGGCAGTTTCTCATCTCCGCCTCCAAGGGGAACTACCTCGTGTTTCTTATTCCCGTGTTTCAAAACGTCCCCCCACTTCTGGGGTCCCATCTTCTGCAGCCTCCTCTGTGGTTACTTCTCCCATAGTCACTCCTGTATCTAATTCTTTTGCTGTCCTAGGCTCAGACGTCCCTACTCCAACGCCTCAGTCTGTTCTCGCTTCTTCGTGTTCTCCCTCACAAGCCTCAGTATCGACGAGACCTCGTACGACACCTCCTCCCAATCATCCCTCTGCTTCTCAGAAGTCAAAAAAAAGGTCCTTTAACCCCTCCTTCCCTTCTTCCACCTCCTCATTTTACCTTCCCTGTCTCTGTACCGGGTTCTTCCCCTCTCACTGGCTCTGTTACAAGTGTAGAGGTTCACCCTCCTTCTTGTACTATACCTACCTCCCCTGTTCCCTCCCAAGTTTCTTCCTCTTCTGCCACCTCCCAGGTTTCTGCCTCTTCTGTCCCCTTCCATGCTTCTCCAGTTCCCTCCACCCTTTTGCCCTCCCCCCTACCTTGGTACAGTCCATTACAGTTCCAATCTTTACTCATCCTCCCCCTACCATCTCCAATATTGTCTCCCATACGACGTCTCTGAATTCCGAAACACTTGAAGCAATCTCTGAATATATTGCAGAGACCAAACCATCAATGGACACTGACCCACCCTCTGTTCCTTCTCTCTCCTCTCCTCCATCTGTGCAACTCCTTTCTTCACAGCGCACCGTTCCTTCGCTGCTTGAACATTTTCCGCTGCCCTCAGCATGTGGACTTTTCTAACCCCTCTAGTCCGTAGGAACCCTTACCTGCGGATTTCAAGTATCCTTATCATTGCCAATCATGGCCTATTTACAGTGGAATATACGTGGCCTCAGGGGTAATCGGGGTGAGCTTCAGATGTTACTCTCCCAGTTTTCCCCTGTTGGTGTTTGCTTACAGGAATCAAAATTACGCTCTGCTGTTATCTCTCCCATCTCAGGCTGTAATTTATTGTATTCTTCAGATCCTTTTCCTGATGGGACCTTTAATGAAAGTGCCCTTTTTCTACGCACTGATATTCCGTACCATCAGCTATTTGTTCGTACTTCGCTGCATTACACAGCAGCCCATATCCACTTGCATAGGTGGTATATGCTCTGTTCTTTATATCTTTCTCCTTCTCGGGCATTATCTAATCCGGATATTGCCTTTCTTGTTTCGTCATTACCACCACCGATTCTGTTACTCGGCAATTTTAATGCCCATCATTTCCTCTGGGGGGGGTCTCACTGTGATTCCCGTGGCATTCAGTTAGAGGCTTTTTTTTGCCACCCACCCCCTCCATGTTTTAAATACAGGTACTCGCACCCATTTTGATCCTCGGACTCACGCTCTCTCTTGCATCGATCTCTCAGTCTGCTCTTCCTCCACCGCATTAGACTTCACCTGGTCTGTTCTCCCGGATTTACATGACAGCGATCATTTCCCAATCATTCTTACTTCCCCTTCATATTCACCACCTCTTGGTATCCCACGCTGGCAATTTGATCAGGCAAATTGGAACCTTCATTCACAACTAGCTGTTTTTAGTGAGGTTCCTTCTTCGTCCTCCATTGATGAGCTTTTACACCTCTTCTCGTCCTCCGTTTTAACCGCAGCTTCTCATTTTATACCCCAAACTTCGGGCAGGCATTCTCAGAAATGCGTGCCTTGGTGGTCTCCTGCTTGTGCTCGTGCAGTACGTTTGAAACGCGCTGCATGGGGCAGGTACCGGTACAATAGAACCACGGAGAGACTTCTTGATTTTAAGCAGAAGTGTGCGATCGCTCGCCGTGTCATCCGTGATGCTAAACACACTTGCTGGCGAGATTGTCTCCACCATCACCTCTGCTTCCTCTGAGTGCAGTCTGGGAAAAAAGTACGAAAACTGAGTGGTAAATATTCTCCTGACCCAGCTCCTGTTCTGCTGGTTGCCGATGTTGATATAGCAAACCCACTAGATGTTGCCAATGAAATTGGCAATCATCTGGTCCTTATTTCTCGGGCTCCGTCTATGCCCCTTGTTTCTTTCCTCATAGTCTGCCAGAGAGTTAGCACCCTTGGACTTTTCTTCTCTCAGAGAAGAACAGTATAATGTGCCTTTTACACTTCAAGAACTGGAGGCAATGCTCTCAGCTTGCCGATCATCGGCAGCTGGACCCGACGACATTCATATTCGTATGCTACAACATTTACATCAGTCAGCCCTTGCAGTCCTATTACGCCTTTTCAATCTTATTTGGTCACAAGGAGTTCTTCCACAGCTGTGGAAATCTGCCATTGCTCTCCCTTTCCGCAAACCAGGCACTATGGGACATGAAGCCTCCCACTATCGTCCCATTGCTCTTACCAGTGCAGTTTGCAAAGTGATGGAACGCCTGGTAAATAGACGTTTAGTGTGGTATTTAGAGAGACACAACAGTCTCTCCACTCGTCAATATGGCTTTCGTAAGGGACGTTCTACCATAGACCCCTTACTACGCTTGGATACATATGTTCGTAATGCCTTTGCAAATAACCACTCGGTTATTGCCATATTTTTTGACCTTGAGAAGGCATATGACACAACTTGGAGGTATAATATTTTGGCCGAAGCCCACTCCTTAGGCCTCCAAGGCAATCTACCATCCTTCCTTGAGAACTTTTTAACTGATAGACATTTCCGTGTTCGGGTTAATAATGTGCTCTCCCCGGACTTTATCCAAGCTGAAGGTGTCCCCTAGGGATGTGTTCTGAGCACAACACTTTTTCTCCTTGCTATTAATGATTTGGCCTCTAGTCTTCCATCAAATATTTGGTCATCACTCTATGTTGATGACTTTGCTATTGCCTGTGCAGGCGCTGACTGTCACCTCATTACAGTTTCTCTCCATCATGTGGTTGACCGTGTTTCCAATTGGGCCACCACACATGGGTTTAAATTTTCCAGCACTAAAACTCTCTAAATTACTTTCACTAGACGCTCTGTCATCTCCGATCATCCTTTGTACCTCTATGGCTCCCGTATCCCTGAACGTGATAGTCAAGTTTCTGGGCCTCCTCTTTGACCGTAGGTTATCCTGGAAACCTCACATTACCTCTCTGAAGGCAACTTGTCACAGCCGGCTGAAGCTTCTTAAAACCCTTGCTCATCTTTCATGGGGAGCTGATCGTTGAACCCTCCTTCGCCTACATTCCACCCTCATTTTATCGAAACTTGATTATGGTGACCAGATCTATTCAGCGGCATCTCCTGCTACTCTCTCTAGCCTTAACCCCATTCATCACCAAGGATTACGTTTATGCCTTGGTGCTTTTCGCTCTTCCCCTGTTGAGAGCCTCTATGCAGAAGCGAACGTTCCATCCTTATCCGATAGCCATGATGCCCATTGCCTTCGCTACTATGTACGCTCTCATGATCTTCGCAATCCTTCCATTTATAGAATGGTCACTGATATTAGTAGACATTCTTTATTTGTTCGCCGCCCCTGTTTACTCCATCCCTTCTCTCTTCACCTTCATTTGCTCTTGTCTTCTCTTCAATTACCACCTTTCTATGTTCATGTAGCATCTCACTTTTCCCTACCCCCCTGGGAAGTTCCAGCTGTTCGAGTCTGTTCTTTCTCTCTCCCTTGCTAGAAAGCCCAACTGTCTACGGTCGCTTCCCACTCTTTTTCTTGACCACTTCCACTCTCATTCTCATGCCATTGCTGTGTACACAGATGGCTCTAAGTCTTCTGACGGCGTAGGATTCGCAGCAGTGTTTCCGGAGAGCGTCGTACGAGGGCATTTATTATCTTCGGCTAGTGCTTTTACTGCTGAATTGTATGCCATCCTTGCAGCACTTATCCGTATTGCATCTATGCCTGTGTCATCATTTGTGGTTGTCTCAGACTCCCTTAGTGCTTTATAGGCTATACAGAAATTTGATACACCTCGCCCCTTAGTCCTCCGTATCCAACTTTGGCTATGCCGCATCTTTACCAAGCATAAAGATAGTTTTTGTTGGGTCCCTGGTGATGTTGAAGTACAGGGCAATGAACAGACACACACTGCTGCGCGGTCAGCAGTACATGACCTACCAGTTTCATATAGAGGTATTCCATTTACGGACTATTTTGCTGCAATATCTTCCCACCTTCACGCCCGTTGGCAGCAACGTTGGTCTACTATGCTCGGTAACAAACTTCAATCTATTAAACCGAGCATAGGTTACTGGCCATCTTCTTATCACCAGTGTCGAGGTTGGGAGACTACTCTCTCCCGTCTTCGCATTGGCCATACTCGTCTTACTCATGGATATCTCGTGGAGAGGCGCCCTGCTCCTCTCTGTGAGAATTGCCAGGCTCCATTATCAGTCAGCCATATTCTGTTGGACTGCCCACTTTATCAACGAGCACTCAGAATTTACCTCCGTCGTCGTCTTCGCTCCGCTGCTCTCTCTTTACCTTCCCTTCTCACTGATGGACCCACCTTTCATCCGGACTCTCTCATTAACTTTGACAACAACTGACGTACTTCACAAATTCTGATACCTTCAGCCCTCTCTACCTCAACCTCTTGCTACCCTCTACCCCCATACTATCCCCTGCCCCGCTGTTTTCTGTAACCTACTGATCATCCCTCCTCCCTTCTGCTGCCCAATACCCTCGCTTCCTTCCCTACCCTGCAGCGCTGTATAGCCCTTGTGGCTTAGCACTTCTTTTTTATTATAATAATAATAATATTTATGGTTGTATTCTAGTTTTCCTGGTCTCATTTTATAGAATGGAAGATATATTACGGAAACTGAGATGATTTTGATTGGTTTCGCGATGAAAAGTACCTTGAAATTGAGCTTTTAAGTAGCAAAAGTGTTCGATTTTTGCTGAAGGTCAAAAGTAAACAAATCATGCCATGCGTCCAATGCACATCAACTGGTAGGTCTAATATTCTTTCACAAGTGCGCTGATAATATTTATACCATTTCTACACTAATGCAGTAGTCTGCATAACAGTAAATCTATTTTTTGTGAGAATAAAAATTCAAAGTGGAAAGCAAAAGAAATGTAACAGAGGCCTGGGGATGTGGCTAATAAACAGAGGAAATGTTATTTTAGTGCCAGGAATGTCTGTCTTGTTTATTCTGGACTCTATTTAGAAATTGGCATCTTCTGAAATTTGTGGTAAATTGGCAAAATTGTCGAATTCTGACCACTTTATTGGATAGTTGAAATCGGTAAATGGGTGGTTTCTTGTACTCATTCGATAGAAAAAATGGAGTTCTAGCGAAATAGTTACGATTTTTGTTGACTGGTACATTGGAATTGGCCGAAAATAGGGCTCAAAGTGGGCAAAATTGCCGATGCGTGAACATCATCTGGACTGATAACTTCGCAAGAGCATAATTCTGTAAGTTTTCCATCAAATTTAATACTTTTGGTGTCATTATGATCGGGAAAAGATTCTCTATAATTTCATATTTTTTTTCTGAAAAATTTTCGACCCTGAGAAAAAGTTTAGGAGAGGGCCTGCCAACCCTGAAAGGGTTAATAACTGTTGCCAGAAGTTTGCAATTATTTTTAAATGTCAATAATAGGAATAGCAATTTTCTACCCTATCCTTTCCTCCTCCTGAGTTTGCTGGTTTAAGTGTGTATCTTTAATGAAGTGGTTCATCAGCTAATTCTGTTGCTGTAATAATTCTGAAACTAATTTTATTTACTGACAGTATGTTACCATTTTTCTGCAGTTACATCAGAATCTGGAGCAGTGAGAGTCCCAGTGGTGTCTCCTGCAGGAGGCTCTGTAGCAGAAACCACGGCAGATTCTGTTGAACTCACTCGGTCTCTGGCAGACTCAGGCCATTATGAAGATCTCACGTCACCGTGCCTCTCTTCAAGGGTATGTACACTAAAATGTTTTTTTTATCATATATACAAACAACACTAGGTACCCTCTTCTCCATGGACTACAGCTGGTACTGCAGGTAAAGGAAGTAAATGTTTTTCTAATGCACCCCATTGCTGCTTGAAGGGAAAAATGGACCTTTTTTATTTTTTTTTTGTAATTTGCCAAAAATAATTTTCAATCTCCATTATTCTTGGAGTAATTTTTCATATTCCTGGGCACTGTATCCTTCAGTGGAGATACCAGTAGTGGTTGTCATTTGATTTTTTCTTTCCAGGTTGCCATGTCATAGCTTGAGAATTCGTGTTCTGGTCAATTTCAGGGTTTCGTCATATTTGTTTTACACCTTGACACCTTGCATCATTATGTACCTGAATGCAATATAGAATTAATGAATTCAGAGACATCTCACTCAGAAATGTTCAAGATATGTCAAAGTATTTTATCCACAGTGGTATATTACAAACCATTCAGGAAAAATACACTTACTTTGGTCACTGTATATAAAGCTAATCTTCTTTCAGGAAACCAGCCATATACCACCTAGGCAGGGTGGCCCAAAAAGAAAAACGAAAGTTCCTTTTTAAATTTAGTAAATTATACAGAAGGGGTTACTAGCCTCTTGCTCCCGGTATTTTAGTTGCCTCTTAAAACACGCATGGCTTACGGTTAAGAATTCTGTACCACTTCCCCATGGAGACAAGAGGAAATAAACAAGAACTAGTAAGAAAATAGAAGAAAACCCAGAGGGGTGTGTATATATATGCTTGTACATGTATGTGTAGTGTGACTTAAGTGTAAGAAGTAGTAGCAAGATGTACCAGAAATCTTGCATGTTTAAGAGACAGAAAAAAGACACCAGCAATCCTACCATCATGTCAAACAATTAGACTTCTGTTTTACTCACTTGGCAGGATGGTAGTACCTCCCTAGGCAGTTGAAATAAAGTTAATATTTGCATTAATAACTCGCTGCAGTTGTGATCGGGTGTGGACATGTGAATGGTTCATTACCTTTGTAACTTGTTCTGCTACCAAAACTTTGGGGCCCAGTCCCTGGACCCATTATGTACCTCTGTAATCTTTTTCGACTACTGCCCACAGGATGGGTATGGGGTGCATAAAAAAGATATTAAACTAGAACACCTTTATAGTGCTCTTCAAAAAAAAAAAAATTAGTATTGGAATGTCCCTAACAATGGGAGATTAAATGTTTTGATTACATAAGATGTACCTCACAACGTTCAAGGTCCATTCAAAAAAATTAAGGTTACAGAAGCAGCCTTCAGGTTGGGAAACTAAGTGTTAACTACTAAACAATACCAAAAGTTGATTTACATCTTCACCTGCCTTGAAAGGGACTATTAGTGTACAGCAGTACTCCAGCCTAAAGAGAACAAGCGATTTGAAGAGAATCATCATTAGCTTGGCATCCCTAGTTTTGAAGGTTCTCATTATTCATCCTATCATTTTCCTAGCAGATGTGGTAGAGACATTGCTGTCATATTTGAAAATGAGATTCTCTGATATCACTCCCAGGTCCTTCACATTAGTTTTTAGCTGTCTGTGGTTGCAATTTGTTTTATACTCAGATTTGATTCTTCTTTCCTTGAGTTTTCCATAGTGGAGTAATTTAATTTTGTCCTCAATGAACTTCTCATTTTCTGAGGCTCATTTAATCCTTTTACTGTTGCAAGCCCTTTTCTGAAACTGTCATTCTATGTCTCAAAATTTTGGGGAAAAAATTTTTTTCTTATGAAATGATAGAGAATCTTTTCCTGATGATAATGACACCAAAAGTACGAAATTTGGTAGAAAACTCGCTGAGTTACGCTCCCATGAAGTTAGTGGTCTCGGCGACATATACGCATCGGCAATTTTGCCGACTTTGAGCCCTGTTTTTGGCCAGTTCCGTTGTTCCAGTTGACCAAACTCATAGCTATTTCTTTAGAACTCCACTTTTTCTATCAGTTGAGTAAAAGAAACTGCTCATTTACCGATTTGAACTACCCAATAAAGTGGAAGAGGATATAAGAATACATGGATGTACAGTGGACCCCCGGTTCATGATATTAATCCGTTCCTGAGAGCTCATCGTAAACCAAAATTATCGGAAAGCATATCAATTTTCCCCATAAGAAATAATGGAAATCAAATTAATCCGTGCAAGACATCCAAAAGTTTGAAAAAAAACTTTTACCACATGAAATATTAAGTTTAATGCAATAGAATAATTACAATAACAACAATAACAATAGAATAATTGACACTTAATTTTAATGAAGATCTGGTGATGATTGATGGGATGGGAGGAGGGGAGAGTGTTGAATGTATTGTTTAGAAGGGGAATCCCCCTCCATTAGGACTTGAGGTAGCTTTTTCCTCCTGAGTAATGTAGGTCCTGCTTGGCAATTTCTTCCAAAACAGGCCTGTTTTGTCACAATTAAACACTTGTTCAGGTTTCAATCCTTCAGCCTCTATGTACTCCTTGAATTCATGCACACATTTTTCAGCTGCTTTGTGGTCTGAACTGGCAGCCTCACCATGCCTAATCACGCTATGTATGCCACTACTATTCTTAAATCTTTCAAACCAACCTTTGCTGGCCTTAAATTCACTCACATCACCACTAGTTGCAGGCAATTTCTTTACCAAATCGTCATGCAACTGCCTAGCCTTTTCACAAATGATCGCTTGAGAGATGCTATCTCCTGCTATCTGTTTTTCATTTATCCACACCAATAACAGTCTCAACATTTTCTAACACTTGCGGTCGCTGTTTCGTAATCACAGTTGCACCTTTTGCAAGAACAGCTTCCTTGATTGCCGTTTTCCTGCTCACTATAGTAGAGATGGTTGATTGGGGTTTACTATACAACCTGACCAGCTCCGATACACGCACTCCACTTTCATACTTTGCAATTATCTCTTTCTTCATTTCAATAGCCATTAGCACCCTTGGTCTCGAATTGTTGGCACTAGAAGCTTTCTTGGGGCCCATGGTGACTTATTTTGCAGAAACAAGCACCAAAAACAGTGATAATATGGAATGTACCGAATGTATCCTTAGATGTGTGCACACTGGCTGGCTTGTAAACACTGGTACACATGGGGCAGTTCATGCCACACGTGTACAAGTCTCGTACGAATTGCATCGCATACCGGGTTTTGTAACTGGAACCGAGGCAAATTTTTGGCGATATAATGCATCGGTTACCGGATTTATCGGATACCAACAGCATCGCGAACCGGGGGTCCACTGTAAATTCGAGTAGGATTTACCCTTCTTGATTCATCACATTCAGTATGTCAGATAAAACAGCACTGGTCTTTATGCTTTTAATCTTAATTGCTAAAAATTTCAGGATCCATTTGAAGCAAGCAGAGGATCATTGAGAGGACCGCGCATTGATGAGGATGAAGATGAAGTGGATCCATGGACTGTGGTAGAGGAGACTGAAGCAAGGCTTAGAGAAGAGTATGAAAGACGGGAAGATCAACTGAAGCGGAACCACATGGATGAATATCATGAACTGAAAGAAAAGCACAATGATCGTGTGGAATCTCTCCTTTCAAAACTCAGTGATGCTAATCTCAAGTAATATTGAATCAGCAATTTCTGAATGTTTTACATCCACCTTTTATTTATTTATTTATTTATTTATTTATTTATTTATTTATTTAATGTCTTTACAAACAGTACATTGAGATTGTGTATATACAATAGTGGGTTGCAATGCAAAGAGAACCTCTATTGTGCCTTGGCATTATAGGCCAACTTAACATTAAACATGTTTATTATTTTTTTTTTATTAATACATTGGCCGATTCCCACCAAGGCAAGGTGGCCCAAAAAAGAAAAGCTTTCATCATTCACACCACCACTGTCTTGCCAGAGGGGTGCTTTACACTACAGTTATAAAACTGCAACATTAACACCCCTCCAGAGTGTAGATACTGTACTTCCCATTTCCAGGACTAGAGTCCGGCCTGCCGGTTTCCCTGAATCCTTTCATAAATGTTACTTTGCTCATACTCCAACAGCACGTCAAGTATTAAAAACCATTTGTCTCCATTCACTTCTATCAAATATGCTCATGCACGCTTGCTGGAAGTCCAAGTCCCTCGCACACAAAATCTCCTTTACCCCCTCCCTCCAACCCTTCCTAGGCCGACCCCTACTCCGCCTTCCCTCCACTACAGATTTATATACTCTCGAAGTCATTCTGTTTTGTTCCATTCTCTCTTCATGTCCGAACCACCTCAACAACCCCTCCTCATCCCTCTGTACAATAGTTTTGGTAATCCCACACCTTCTCCTAATTTCCGAACTACGAATTCTCTGCATTATTTTCACACCACGCATTGCCCTCAGACATAACATCTCCACTGCCTCCAGCCTTCTCCTCATTGCAACATTCATCACCCATGCTTCACACCCATACAAGTGTTCGTACATACAAGAGTGTTGAAACATATATGTGATTAAAAAGTTATTCCTTCACTTACTAAATACTGCAGTAATGGAATGTGCAATTAATTTGGTTAAATTTCAGGTATTTTGAACTGCGACCGATGTATGATCGAAGTCAAGAAAGAGTTCGTGAGTTGGAAAGAGATGTGACAAGGCTGAAGGATGAGCTTTCAGAGGCTGAACTCCGTCACCAGAAGATGTACTTACAAATGTTTCTCAAAGGCCAGCAGTCAGCAAAATTACAAGCTGATGATCAAGTAAGTTGATTTCTTTGTCTAGAAAATATGGATAGAAAATTATGGAAAAAAATTCTTATACACATGAGAAAAAAATTAATGTGATTTACTGTATTCACTTATCATAGCATACTTTGTTATTCATTAAGAATGCTAGGTATTTAGTTATTAGAGTATACATTTTATTCAAATTCATGACCAGTCCTAGAGGGATTGGTACCAAATTTACACACAAATCACTCCCTATGAAAGCAAAAGACTCTGCAGGAGATGCAACATTCCCCCAATGAAAAGCATGGGTGCCATGATTACACTGAGACACAACACAGTAATTGTCAGGGGCCCAAGACTGATCAGCTGCCTCCCAGCATACATAAGGGGGATTACCAATAGACCCCTGGCTGTCTTCAAGAAGGCACTGGACAGTCACCTGAAGTCGGTACCTGACCAGTCAGGCTGTGGTTCATATGTCAGTTTGCGTGCAGTCAGCAGCAACAGCCTGGTTGATCAAACCCTGATCCACCATGAGGCCTGGTTTCAGACCAAGCTGTGGGGGCGTTGATCCTTGAAACCCTCTCCAGGAATACTTCAGGTATCCCATTCCACCTGATGAGTTTTATTGATAAACAATTGGCTTTAACTTATTAAAATCAACTGACGTCTTTCTTAATAAGAGTTCATTTCCTTGATAAAAAAAAATGTTAATTGTTTTACTAGACATAGAGGTGGGAATGCTGCACTTGGAGTGTCATTTGAGTTGTGATGTCTATGTACTTCTGACGAGACAGCTGTGACAACTATCGAATAAAAAATAGTAAAGGCATTACTTTTTTGGTGGGGTTGCACTACCTCGGTGGGAGACTGCTGGTGTATTAAAATGTAGTTTGTCACAAATTGCTAAACAGATGTGCAAACCTCAAAAACATTTACTGGTATATCCATCTCATATTAAATGGAAAGTAGGGCTTTGGAAACTCCAAATCTCCGTGAGTACCTTCTTTATTTATGGCTCCCTGACTTGCAAATGTTTTTTTGTGGTATAATATATACAGTACATTTGTGACTTGCTGACTCCTGTATTTACAGTATTTTGAGCTTCCCTCATTCCTAGAAAGGGACAGACTTCCTGCATGTAAGGGCTGTAATTGTCACATATAGTAACCCTAAGACTAGTGTTTTTCAAAAGTCTCGTAGTTTGATACATAATTAAAAATTAAAGTAAATCTTATCTTGCTGATTCCTGAAGCTTATAATACCTTTGTATCACTAGCAGTGCCTAAAGCTTATAATTCCCTCCTGTCATTTGCATTTAATTTTTGTAATTGCCCTGTGTCTTATATTTTCTTGCTATGCACCACTTCACCCACACTTTTGACCACTCTTTCCTACTTTATTGCTGGCTAGTTCTTGCATGCCTGTTTGCCCACCAGCTCTTGCTTGCCCTCCAGTTTTCACCTGCCCACCACCCCACATAAGTTTTTGTTCACCAGCCACTTGGCTTGCTTGCTATCAGCCGCCACCACCACCTTGCTAACCTCCTTGCCAACCTCCTTGCCAGCATCCTACTTGCCTGCTCACTGGCACATACCCACACCTTGCTTGCTAGCTTTCATTCACACCCTTGCACTTGCTTGCCTGGCTATTTACTTGTATTCACCTGCCCACCCACTTTTGTCTTCTTGCATGCGTGCCTGTTTGCCTGCTAGTTCTTGCCAATCCACCTGTCTGTCTTCTGGCTCATCCATTATTCATTGCTTACATTGTCATAACTGCCTATGATGGACTAAAAATCAGTCCCCTTTTTGGTAGAAAACTAAAGGAGATACAAAGCATGTGTCTTGTCTTTATAGCTGATTTTTCATGAAGGCAAGCCAGTTGCCATAGTCGGGTCCAGACACTCATCACTTTTATTGGAATTTTTAGCTTTGAACCTAACATTACACACACATTTTTCTCACCTGGCAACATAGCCAGGTCCATACACTCACTACTCCTTTCTTAGAGTTCATAGGCTTGAACCTACAGTGTTAAACATACATTCTTTGCCTGACATCACACCCGGGTCCATACACTTGTATCTCCCTTTGTTGAAGTTCATAAGTTTCAGCCTAGTGTGTTCATGAAGGCAATGAAGCGTCAAGTGGTCCATTTAGTAGCACAAACAATATAGTCAACTGATTTGTGTGTGGAATTGAATACTGAGAAAGTATCCTGCAATAATTTATGGTGCTTTCTTATTTTGAATTTGTTAAAAATGTTCTTTGATGGGTAACATGTATAACCTCTTCCATGATTTTCATGTTACTGTGCTAAGCTAAGAAAAGGTCAGACACAAGTGGTGTCATCTGAACCACAGAATGGTAGACAGTACTAAAATTATGGTGTTTACTAGACATCATAAAAGAAATTCAGTAAATATGAGCTTCCAAATACTTTTTTTTTTTTCGTTTGGGTGTAAATTCGGTCCCTTCTTTGGAGCATGATAATTCAGCATCTGTACAAACAAATACATGTAATGAGACTTCACTGTTCTGAATGAGATTCTGAAACCCATGATCACAACAAAAGTTATGGAAAGAGAGAGAAGTTTGAGTACAGCAGTAGCTAAGGAATGTGCCTCATTACTTGATGATCCAGTATTTTACAATTTTAGTGAATTTTTCAGATGGTGCAGAGTACAGGTGAAGACGACTTCACTTGAGTACAAATATTTTAGCACATGTTCTTTGTAAATGTTCAGAAGGCTGGCAAATATTATTTAGTGTTAAATAATGTATGAACCAACGTAAAAAACTTATTGCACTCGCATTTTATTGGGAAACAAAGATTGGCATTATACTACTACAATCTTTAGACTTAGTAGAACACCTGGGAATAGCTGCAAAAATCTTCCATAACCAAATTACTGAGTGTAGTAATCAGCTGCACATTTGAATAAGAGGACAAGACAGTTGCCATTCTTCTTCTTTCAACAAACTGGCTGTATCCTACTGAAGAAGGGTGGCCCAAAAAGAAAAACAAAAATTTATCTTTTCAACTTCAGTAATGTATACAGGATAAGGGGTTACTAGCCCCTTGCTCCGAGCATTTTAGTCACCTCTTACGGCATGCATGGCTTATGGAGGAAGAATTCTGTTCCACTTCCCCATGGAAATGAAATAAACAAGAACAAGAACTAGTAAGAAAATGAAAGAAAATCCAGAGGGGTGTGTATACATACGTTTGTACACACGTGTAGTTTAACCCAAGTGTAAGTAGAAGTAACAAGACGTACCAGAAATCTTGCATGTTTATGAGACAGAAAAAAAGACACCAGCAATCCTACCATCATGTAAAGCAGTTACAGGCTTTCGTTATACACTCATTTGGCAGGATGGTAGCACCTCCCTGGGCAGTTGCTGTCTACCAACCTACGACCTAGGGACAATTACCATTCTGTTTTAAAAAATCCTTGCATGTCTTAGATTACTGGCTTCATACAGAAAATGTATAATTGATATTAATTCAAATAAGGCAAGTCAGGTTATTTCTAATAGACGTGGTATGACATTTTAGGCAAACTTCACCATTTAAATTGTTTAATTTCAAGATAATGTATTTCCTGCCCCTTTCATGATCTGAGCAGCACTTTACCTGATGTCAAAAGATTGTCCTGTAGCTTCAGCAGTAAAGTGATGTTACACATTCATTCTCTGATTGTTATCCTGTGATTTCCTCTTTATTAGTAGTGAAACACAGCTAAGATACACTGTTGTGTAGTAGCAGCTTCTGGTGTAGTCCTTAATGTTTCTGTGAGCATTTCTAAAATTACTTTAAAATCGACATAGCATGACAGGGCTCTACTTAAGAGATACACTTGTTTATGCTTATTTCTTTCTTTACTTAGTTTTATTAACAGTGAAAGTTGGATATATTTGCTTGCTTGCTTGCTTGCTTGCTTACTTTAGTATTAATATACTATTGCAGTAACAAATCTTGAAATTTAGATAAATTTTAGAGATTGTTAATGCTCAGATATGTTCTTTTGCTTTTTACTTAGTCAAAAGTAAATTGTCAAGGAGTTTACTCCATTTGGTTAATTATTTTTGTATTTTAGAATTACATTTGTTTTGTGTTTCAGGATGGGGAAGATGGAAGCCAGTCTTCCTTATCCTCTGTTGGTCCAATGGTGGACCTTTTGAAGCAGTTATCACGTACTGAAGATGAACTAGAAAAGATAAAGGTTAGTCATACGAGTTATTTACACAGGAATTATTTAAAATCTCACCCCCAGCTTAAAGTTTGTAGCTACTTATTGTGATCAGATATTGATGTTGTTATTGCTGGTGTTGTCAGGTGTAGTAGTTACTACGTGGATCCATTTTTGTAATCCCATTGACTTTTCAATGTTTAGATTCTGTTAGATTGTACTAAAGTAGGCTAGTGATGTCCGATTGCCCTATATAGTAATGATGTTGATTATGCCTGTATTTTGTCCTGTCTTTTTTTTTTTTTTTTTTTTTTTTTTTTTTTTTTTTTTAAACTAGTAGCATTGTTTGAAAAGATATGTAAACTGAAATACTATACTCAGTGCATGTATGTTCATCTTTGTAATTATGTATTCTTATCAACTCGTAAGTTTCTAGTAAGAGATTTCTAAGTTTGTGCCACTTGAACAATTTTTTCCCAGTAAGTAATGTTTAGTGGTTTTCATATAATTTTCACACTAAGCTTATATCCTAAATGGCTGATCACAGTAAGAAGTTTACCACTAGGAAAGTGTTTTTTGTGTTCTTATCCAAAGGGTTTGCATTGAAACATCATGCACGTAGTTGCACCATTTTTAATTACTGTGCCATCAGCAAGTTGAAAGATATGATTTGTGAGTGGGTTTATGTGCAGCACCAGTGTTGTCCAGGGTGGTTTCTAAACGTAAGCTTGTTTGTGTGAATTAAACTGGTTTTTACATTACATACTTTTAAATTCAAGTTTCAGGGTTGAGGGCATGCATATGTATAAAATTCTTGAAAACATTGCACCTGTAATGATAAATTTCTGTATAATGCAAGTGTTATAGAAATTCACGAAAGGGTTATAAAGTTTTCTTTAACCCTTTCAGGGTCGACAGGCCCTCTCCCAGACTTGTTCTCAGGGTCACCAAATTTAAAAAAAAAAAAAATTCTTATGAAAAGATAGAGAATCTTTTCCTGATCATAATGACACCAAAAGTATGAAATTTGATGGAAAACTTATGGAATTATGCTCTTGCGAAGTTAGCGGTCTCGACGATGTTTACACATCGGTGATTTTGCCCACTTTCAGCCCTATTTTTGGCCAATTCCAGTGTACTAGTAGACAAAAATCATAACTATTTTGCTAGAACTCCATTTTTTCTATCGAATGAGTACAAGAAACCACCCATTTACCAATTTCAACTATCCAATAAAGTGGTCAGAATTTAGCATTTTTGCCAATTTCACACAAATTTCAAAAGATGCCAATTTCCAAATAGGGTCCAGAATAAACAAGGAAGACATTCCTGGCACTAAAATATCATTTCTTTTGTTCATTAGTCACATCCCCATGCCCCTCTTACATTCTTTTGCATTCCACTTTGAATTTTTATTCTCACAAAAAAATAGAAGATTTACTGTTATGCAGACTACTGCATTAGTGTAGAAATGGTATAAATAATATCAGTGCACTTGTGAAAGAATGAGACTCCCCAGTTGACGCGTATTGGACGCGTAGCATGATTTGTTTACTTTTGAACTTTGGTAAAAATCGAAGATTTCTGCTACTTTGAGCTCAATTTCAAGGTACTTTTCATTGTAAAACCAATCAAAATCGTCTCAATTTCTGCAGTATGTCTTCCATTCTATAAAATGAGACCAGGAAAACTAGAATACCATAATAAACGCCATGTGAAAATACAGTGCAAAGTTGCTGTTTTAAACCAAAAACAGTCAGCTTTTTTTTCTCATTACGCACTGTGTGCTGCAGGATTTTTTTTTATACTGCACACATTGACCACAGACCCATTCTTTCATATGTAGGCCTACCAGCTTTCTCACTAGATTTGAGGGCGCTAGAATTTAGGCGTACTAGTACGTCAAAAACCCTGGTGCGTAAGCCATACTAGTACGTCAGAAACCCTGAAAGGGTTAAACTTGAGGGTATGGTAAGCAAGTGTCATGAATTGTATAGCCTAAAAATGTTTTGTAAATAAATCTAACATGTGCATCTGATGTATTTGTACTGCATGTATTATATAATACACTAATCTGTTATGTTGTTGTTCACATGGAGGAACAAATATATTGAACATGCTGGCAACTGATTGAATGGCAGAGGAGAGTGAATAAGGTGCAAGGAAGCAAGGTTTCATCTTGATAGTGATTTTTGCCCGCTTCTTAGTAACATCATGTATCGTCAATTTCTCGTGTATATCTGTTGAAATTACTGCCTTTCATTCATCTCCTTCATGGCTTATGCCTCTACATTTGTTTGTAAATTTCATCACTTTCCCTTTGGCAATGGCCATTCTCTTGTAAAATTAGAATGTGTATTACAACTGCTCTAGTTACTGTACTTCTTGACAAATAAGATCGTCACAGCAATCAATCTTCCTTTAATATATATATTTTTAAGTATTGGCTGTTTGGAGGGACATCTAAACTGTCGTATATGAGTGCCTCTGCGAAGACCGTGATTGTGTGTGAATGATGGTGAAAGTGTTGAATGATCCGTAGCTCGATCGTTAGCACACTCATCTCAAACACTGAGGCCCGGAGTTCGAATCTCCGGTACGGCTGGAAAACATTAGGGATGTAGATGAGCTAAGATTACTTGCAAGTGCAGGTAATATAGATCTTATTGCTATAACAGAGACCTGGTTCAACTTGAAGGATGCAGAAATGCCTTCTGTATGCAACATACAGGGTTATGGACTATTCCACACTGATAGGGTCAGCAGGAAGGGTGGTGGAGTGGTGGTGTATGTCAGAGATAATTTAAATTGTCATGTTAGACAAGCTGTAAGATTAGAAACATTGGACACAGAATCTGTTTGGCTACAGTTTCTTGAAGGTCGTAAAAAATTAATTTTGGGTGTGATTTATTGGCCCCCAAACCTTGATAGGGAGTGCGGTAGGCAGTTATGGGACGAAATTCATAAGGAATCTAGATATGAAAATGTTGTGTCAGTGGGAGATTTTAAATTTAGACAAATAGATTGGAACAGTGTGACAGGAAATCTCGAGTCTAGTGACTTTCTTGATACAGTTCAGGACTGCTTTTTAAAACAGTTTGTGACAGAAACAACTAGAGGAAACAATCTGCTTGCCATGGTTCTTGCCAACAAAGAATCACTAGTTAATAATCTTGAGGTTAGTGATGGTTACTAGTGGAAAGCGATCACAAATCACTTAGTTTCAGTATATCATGGAATTACCCAGATAACTGCAATCAAATCACTGTCCTAGATTTCCTGCTTAGCCGACTTCGTGGGTATGAGAAATTACCTGGGTGGACTGAATTGGGATGACCTTACTATGTGTCAGGTAAGTAGGGTTGGTTGCCAGTATGACTTATTACAGAGCATAGTACTAGGATTAAAACATCTCACTGGTCAAAAGAGAGGCATATATAGGCATATCAAAAGAGGGAGAAGGCAGTTAAGAAATCAGTATATTCAATTAAAGAGAAAAAAAAGGAATAAGGGCAAAAAGGGATTTTGAGGCTAAAGTCGCAAGGGATTCGAAGACTAACCCAAAAGGGTTCTTTCAGGTATACAGAAGTAAGATTAGGGACAAGATAGGCCTACTTTAGAGTAACTCAGGTCAGATCACTGACAGTGATAAGGAAATGTGTAAACTTTTCAATACCTACTTCCTCTGTTTTTACTCAGGAAGATACTAGCGAAATTCTAGAAATAATAAATTATGTACAACAGGACAATAGTAAACTATTCAAGATTAGGGTAACTAGTGACATTGTCCTCAGACAAATCGAGAAATTAAAACCTAACAAATCCCCAGGCCCTGATGAACCATTTGCAAGGGTTTTTAATTAAAGGCATGTAAAGAGAAACTTAGCATACCTTTGGCTAATCTTTTAAATATATTACTACAAACTGGCATAGGGGCAGACAAGTGGAAAATGGCAACTGTAATACCTGTTTACAAGGCAGGTAACAGGTCCTTAGCTTTGAACTATAAACCAGTAAGCCTTGGTAAATTTATGGAATAGATAATTGCTGAAGCAATTCGTAACCATCTTGAAAGGCAAAAATTAATTTATGAAACTCTGCACGGTTTTACAAAGGGGTGTTCCTGTTTTACGAATTTACTAACTTTCATTGCTAAGGTATTTGAGAAGGTAGATCATGGTATTGAATATGATACTATGTATATGGACTTCAGTAAGGCCTTCTATAGAGTTCCACATCATAAGCTGTTGAGAAAACTTATGGCACACGGAATAAGAGGAAAAAATTTTTTCCTGGGTAGAGGTATGGTTGACAAATAGGCAACAGAGAATTTGAATGAATGGGGGCACGCCCCACGCGTTGTTCCACAGGGGTCAGTGTTGGGCCCCTTGTTGTTCACAATTTACATAAATGAGATATTATTATTATTATTATTATTATTATTATTATTATTATTATTATTATTATTATTATTATTATTATAATCAAAAAGAAGCGCTAAGCCACATAAATGACATAGATGAGGGAATAAATAGCAACTTAAGCAAATTTGCTGATGACACCAAAATAGGCAGTCCAGTTCATTCTAATGAGGACATTGGAGCACTCCAGGATGATTTGCAGTGGTCGGAAAAGTGGCAGATGCAGTTTAATATAGACAAATGCAAAGTTCTAAATGTTGGAAAGGATAATAACCATGCCACATATAAACTAAATAATGTAGATCTTAATATTATGGATTGTGAAAAGGATTTAGAAGTTCTGGTTAGTACAGTGGACCCTCGACCAACGATATTAATCCGTTCCTGAGAGCTCATCGTTAGTCGAAATTATAATTAGTCGAGTTAATTTTCTCCATAAGAAATAATGGAAATCAAATTAATCCGTTCCTGACACCCCAAAGTATTGAAAAAAAAAAATTTTACCACATGAAATATTAATTTTAATACACAAACTGAAGAAGACATGTACAATTACATGACACTTTCCTTTATTGAAGATCTGGTGGTGATTGATGGGATGGGAGGAGGGGAGAGTGTGGATGGTGTTAGTGTTTAAAAGGGGAATCCCCTTCCATTAGGACTTGAGGTGTCAAGTCCTTTTCCAGGGTTACTTCCCTTCTTTTAATGCCACTAGGACCAGCTTGAGAGTCACTGGACCTTTGTTGCACAACATATCTGTCCATAGAGCTCTGTACCTCCCGTTCCTTTAAGATTTGTCTTAAAATGGGCCATAACATTGTCATTGTAATAATCACCAGCACGGCTTGCAATACCTGTGTTAGGGTGATTTTCATCCATAAAGGTTTGCAGTTCAACCCACTTTGCATACATTTCCTTAATCTTTGAAGTAGGCACAATGGATTCCACATCTGGCATAGGTGTCTCAGGGTTAGCCCCAAACCCTTCAAAATCTTTCTTAATTTCCATACTAATTCTCACCCTTTTTATCACAGGGTTGGCACTAGAAGCTTTCTTGGGGCCCACGGTGACTTGTTTTGTAGGTGCAATCACTAAGAACGCTGTGATAATATGAAATGTTCCGATTGTATGTTTGGATGCGACCGCGGTGGTTGGCTTGTAAACACTGGCACCCACAGGACAAGCGAGGCGCGCTCAGGCCACATGTGGACGCATCTCGAATGGAACGAATCGCGTTGGTAGAGTTTTTTAGCGCTAGTCGAGGCAAAATTTTTACATTAAAATGTATCGCTAGTCGGAATTTGTTATACGATACCATCGTTGGTCGAGGGTCCACTGTAATCTGAAACCAAGACAACAGTGCATAAGTGTTTGCAATAAAGCTAACAGAATCCTTGGCTTCATAGCAAGAAGTATAAATAATAGAAGTCCTCAGGTTGTTCTTCAACCATATACAGTGGACCCCCGCCTTACGATATTAATCTGTTCCTGAGAGCTCATCGTAAGCCGAAATTACTGTAAGGCGAATTAATTTTCCCCATAAGAAATAATGGAAATCAAATTAATCAGTTTCTAACACCCCAAAGTATGAAAAAAAAAAATTTACCACATGAAATATTAATTTCAATTCATACAAACTGAAGAAGACATGCACAATTAGTACTCTACTAAGAATAGAATACATGACACTTACCTTTATTGAAGATCTGGTGATGATTGATGGGATGGGAGGAGGGGAGAGTGTGGAAGTTGTTATTGTTTAGAAGGGTAATCCCCTTCCATTAAGACTTGAGGTAGCAAGTCCTTTTCCAGGGTTACTTCCCTTCTTATTTTAATGCCACTAGGACCAGCTTGAGTCACTGGACCTCTGTCGCACAATGAGTCTGTCCATAGAGCTCTGTACCTCCCGTTCCTTTAAGCCTTTCCTAAAATGGGGCATAACATTGTCATTGTACAGGTTGCCAACATGGATTGCAGTAGCTGTGTCAGGGTGATTTTCACCCATAAAGATTTGCAGTTCAACCCACTTTGCACATATTTCCTTAATCTCTTTTTTCAATTTACACCACACACATTTCACAAAATTAACCCCTCGACTGTTGCAACCCCCAATCCTGAGGCGTCTCCTGGTGTCGCAAAATTTAAAAAAAAAAAAAAAAAAAAAAAATTTATGAAATGGAGAATCTTTTCCCGATTGTAATGACACCAAAAAAAAAAAAAACGAAATTTGATGGAAAACTGATGGAATTACACTCTCACGAAGTTAGCGACCTCGGTGATATTTAGAAATCTGCGATTTCACCCACTTTGAGCCCTATTTTTTGGCTAATTCCATTGTTTCAATCGACCAAACTCAGAGCTATTTCTTTAGAACTTCGTTTTTTCTATCGATTGAGTACAAGAAACTGCCCATTTACCAATTTCAACTACCCAATAATGTGGTCAGAAATTTGCAATTTGGCCAATTTCACGAAAATTAAAAAAATGACAATTTCAAAATAAGGTCCAGAATGAACAATGCAGACATTCCTGGCTCTAAAATAACATTTTCTTTGTTCATCAGTCATGTCTCCAGGCCCCTCTGATATTACTCTTGCTTTCTATTTTGAATTTTTATTCAAACAAAAAATAGAAGATTTATTGCAGACTACTGCAATATTGTAATAATTGTACAAATAATGTCAACCCATTCATGACTGCATATTAGAATGGCTAGTTGGACATTTATTGGACAATGACATCACTTGTTTACTTTTGAACATCGGCAAAAATCAAACATTTCCCCTATTTTGAGCTCCATTTCCAGGTTCTTTTTATAGTAAAACCAATCAAAATCACCTCTATTTATATAATATGTTTTCCATTCTATCAAGTGAGACCAAGAAAACGAGAATACAGCCATAAATACTATACGAAAATAACCACAAAGTCGACATTTTAATTAAAAAAGTTTTTTTTTTCCTCGTTATGCACTGCGTGCTCCAGGATTTTTTTTATATGGTGCACACTGACCACACAGACCCATTCTCTCACATGTGGGCCTACCAGCTTTCTCCTACTTGATTTGAAGCCGCTAGAATTTGAGTGTATATACGTCAAACACGGTACGTCGTAAGACGTATATGTACTACCGAAACAGTCAAAGGGTTAAGACTGCCTAGTTTGAGTAATTAAAAGTCAAGAAGTGAATTACTCTGTGCCACCTCAAGCAGCAACAAAGCTTAACAGTGACCCTTGCTGTCATTTTCACTACCATAAATCTTAAGAGGTTTTGGAAAGAATTAGTAATTGGTGATAACATAGCTACATTAAAAGATGCAGTAGTTTTAGTTTGTCTGCCTGAAATGTTGTGCATACTGTGGGCTTTTCATCAAATTGTAATTTTTTTTTTTTTTTTTTTTGATATGTATTATTATCCAAGAATTTAATGATGTGTTAATCTCTGATAAAGATAGCCAGGTATTAACACTTGAACTACAGTGGAACCTCGGCTTACGAATTTAATCCGTTCCGTGGACTTGCTCGTATCCTGATTTGTTTGTATGCTGGGTCAATTTTCCTCATTTAAATTAGTTGAAATGCAATTAATTCATTCCAGCTGAATTCCTGCTCTCAGGAGGCATGACAAAATAACCCTAATATCAACTGTGGTTTATTTATGTCATAATTCATCTATTATGACATTAACAATAAATAACTTAGAAACCTGATATACACTCTACAGTGAATAAAATGTCATGTGGACAGCAGAGGGAGGAAGACTGTGGTTGCGCATTCTCGCTATGAAAACATCAGAGGTGTTATTATAAAAGAAAATGGAGTTTGTGAGGCTAACCAAATTAGATCTGTGGTAAATTACACATGTGCAACTCTTGGGTATCTTTATTGAGGAAACGTTTTGCCACACGGTGGCTTCATCAGTCCATACAAAGGAGAATCATGAAGAACAGGGGGAGAATGAGGTAATCAGTCCCTCAACCTTAAGTCGATGTGGTCAGTCCATCAATTGATGGACTGACCATCAATATTGTCAAAATTGATGAGTGATTAGACAGGAGGAGGGGAGAGGATGGAGGTGTACTGTTGTTTGGAAAGAGAATCCCCTTCCATAAAGACGTCAGGTACCAAGTCCTTTTCTGGGGGTTACTTCCCTTTGTTTTTTAATGCCACTAGGACCAGCTTGAGTCACTGCACACCCGTGGCACTAAATATCTGTCCAGAAAGCTCTGTTTCTGGCATCCCTTTAAGATTTCCCTAAAATGGGACACAACATTGTCATTGTAGATGTTGCCAGCACAGCCTGCAACAGCTGTGTCGGGGTGATGTTCATCCGTAAGTGTTTGAACATAAGAAACCAGGAACACTGCAGCACGCCTGTTTGCCCATGGTAGGCAGGTCCTTCACATACCATCCCACTAGCAGAATCGTATTTACCCAACCCAATTTTCAATGCTTCACAATCAATAAGCTTTGATAATTCTATTCACTCATTTGCAAGTCCCACTCAAATAAAATTGTGTGTGGGGAAAGTACCCTGTCTGGTGTGTGGGGAAGTACCCTGGCTGGTATACCACCGTCTACCACCACCACTTTTGTAGATTTTTACACTTTTCTTGAATGCTATAGTGTTTCTCGCCCTCTTTACCAAGGGCTGGCACTAGAAGGAATGGAATAATGCGAAATGTATCGCATGTACGCATGGAATCGTCCTCACTGTCTGGTAAACAATGGCACACTGGCTGTACATGGAGTGTCCAGGCCACTCGTGGCATGCTGATACGTTCGGGACGATTGACTTTAACCGAGTTCAGTGTTGTTAATCGAGCCAATATTTTGATGCAAAAACGTTACTTAATCCGATGACATCTTAATTCGGGGGTCCACCGTATTATAATTATTGTTCTTGTACTATTACGTATTATTATATATAATTATATTATACAGTGGTCCCTCAATAATCGTCCGGCCTGAAAGTCGTCCATTTCGGAAATAGTCCTCTTTTTTCGTCAAAATATTGGCTTGCAAATGGTCCGGTAACTAGCTAATAGTCCTTCGTCCTGGAAGCGTACTCACGCTCTGAGCCTCCTCGGCCTTTCCTTCCCAGCCAGTGTGCCATTGTTTACCAGTGAGCGACGGTCCCCTCACGTGCTCCAGCGAAATATTTCATAATATTCCAATTATTTTAGTGTTTGCAAGTTATTTAAGTGCTAAATAAGCTACCATGGCTCCAAAGAAAGCTCCTAGTGCCAAGCCTTTGGTAAAGAAGGTGAGAAATACGATTGAATTTAAGAAAAACATCATTGAACAATATGATAGTGGCGTACGTGTGGGCGAACTGGCCAGGATGTATAACAAATCCCGTGCAACCATATCTTCCATAATAGCCAAGAAAAAGGAAATCAAGGATGCTGTTGTTGCATAGGGGGTAAATATGCTGACAAAAATGAGATCACCAGTACTCAAAGATGTTGAGAAGTTATTATTAGTGTGGATAAATGAGAAACAATTAGCAGGAGATAGTCTTATGATGTCGCTTATTTGTGAAAAGGTTAGGCAGTTGCATGACGATTTGGTAAAGAAATTGCCTGCAACTAGTGGTGATGTGAGTGAATTTAAGGCCAGCAAAGGCTGGTTTGAGAGATTTAAGAAGCGTACTGGCATACACAGTGTGGTAAGGCATGGTGAGGCTGCCAGTTCGGACCACAAAGCGGCTGAAAAATATGTGCATGAATTCAAGGAGCACATAAACAGTGAAGGACTGAAACCTGAACAAGTGTTCAATTGTGATGAAACAGGCCTCTTTTGGAAGAAAATGCCAAAGAGGACCTACATTACTCAGGAACAAAAGGCGCTGCCAGAACACAAGCCTATGAAAGACAGGCTGACGCTAATGTTCTGTGCTAATGCTAGTGGGGATTTCAAAGTGAAGCCGTTACTAGTGTACTATTCTGAAAATCCCAGAGTGTTCAAGAAAAACAATATTATGAAGAGTAAATTGTGTGTGTTTTGGAGATCTAATAGTAAGGCATGGGTCACAAGGGACATTTTCGTCGAGTGGTTCAATGGAGTGTTTGGCCCTAGAGTGAAGAATTACCTCCTGGAAAAGAAATTGGATCTCAAGTGCCTCCTAGTAATGGACAATGCTCATCCTCCAAACTTGGATGACCTAATTCTGAAGGAGTTTGGGTTCATCACAGTAAAGTTCTTGCCCCCGAATACCACTCCTCTCCTCCAGCCCATGGACCAGCAGGTCATTGCAAACTTTAAAAAACTCTACACCAAAGCAATGTTTGAAAGGTGCTTGAATGTGACCTCAGACACTCGCTTGACCCTACGAGATTTTTGGAAAGAACACTTCAGTATTCTCCATTGCGTAAGCCTTATAGGTAAGGCTTGGGAGGGAGTGACTATCAGGACTTTGAACTCTGCTTGGAGAAAATTGTGGCCAGATTGTGTCCACAAGAGGGATTTTGAAGGGTTTGGGCTGACCCTGATGAGCCTATGTCAGTTGTTAAATCCATTGTGGCACTGGGGAGTTCCATGGGGTTGGATGAGAGTTGGGAGGATGTGGAAGAGTTGGTGGAGGACCACAACGAAAAGCTAACCACTGAGGAGCTGCAAGAGCTTCAGCAGGAAGAGCAACAGATCGCAGCTCAGAATCTTGCTGCAGAGAAGGAGGAAGAGAGATGGAGGAAGGTGCCTTCTTCAGAAATTAAGGAGATTTTTGAAATGTGGGGTAGGATGGAAAGATTTATGGAGAAACATCACCCAGAGAATGATGTTGCAAGCCATATCGGCAACTTGTACAGTGACAGAGTCTTGGCCCATTTTAGGGAAGTTTTAAAGAGACGCCAGAAACAGAGCTCTCTGGACAGTTTTTTTGCGAGACAGGACTCCAGTGACTCTCAAGGTGGTCCTAGTGGCAATAAGAAACAGAGAAGAGAAGTAACCCGAGAAAAGCAATTGGTACCCGAGGTGTTGATGGAAGGGGATTCCCCTTCCAAACAGTAAATCATCCAATCTGTCTCCTTCTCCAGTCTTCCATACACAAAGAAGAATCGCCAATAAAGGTAAGTGTTATTCTGTTAATATTTAATTCATAATGTGCCACTGTATTGTTTATGTACTACATCTATATTTCATGTAAAAAAATTTTTTGTTTTAATACTTCTGGGTGTCAGGAACGGATTAATTGAATTTACATTATTTCTTATGGGAAAAATTGATTCGTAAATCGTCCATTTCGATAATAGTCCCACTTCCAGGAACGAATTATAGACGATTATTGAGGGACCACTGTATATTATTATATATTATATTATTATTATTGTATTATATATTATTATTATATTATTTTATTATATAGTATTGTCGTTATTATATACATTATGTATTATTATTATTAGTACTTCTTTCTTTCAACACACCGGCCGTATCCCACTGAGGCGTGGTGGCCCAAAAGGAAAAAGGAAAGTTTCTCCTTTTACATTTAGTAATATATACAGGAGAAGGGGTTACTAGCCCCTTGCTCCCGGCATTTTAGTCACCTCTTACAACACGCATGGCTTACGGAGGAAGAATTCTGTTCCACTTCCCCATGGAGGTGAGAGGAAATAAACAAGAACAAGAACTAGAAAGAAAATAGAAGAAAACCCGAAGGGGTGTGTATATATATGCTTGTACATGTATGTGTAGTGTGACCCAAGTGTAAGTAGAAGTAGCAAGACGTACCTGAAATCTTGCATCTTTATGAGACAGAAAAAAGACACCAGCAATCCTACCATCATGTAAGACAATTACAGGTTTCCGTTTTACACTCGCTTGGCAGGACGGTAGTACCTCCCTGGGCGGTTGCTGTCTACCAATCTACTACCTACATTATTAGTACTTACTATTATTTATTTATTTTTTATTTGGACATGATACATAGTTGTACAAAGAAATAGTGATTGGGTGTACATGCCAAAAGCCTCTTGTATGCAGAGCATTATGGGCAGGCTTAAAATTAACTTGAGATTAACTAAGCAATGATATATTCAGTGGTAAAAATTACAGTAAACAAATTACAACATGAATTACAAATGAGTATTTCAGATAAGCATTAAAGTTGTACAAATTTGTAGCATAAAAATGTATAATGTAATCGAATCAGATTGAGTAAAATCAATTATTTGTAGTGCAGAAACGGGTCATATGGTCATTAGATGAGTTACTGTGCATTCAAGAGAATGGAGTATTCTATTAGGTAATGTAATTAAAAAAAAAAGTTTGATTATTATTTTTATTATTATTAATTTAGGGACCTAGAGCACAAATCCAGTTCCCTAGATCAAGAGCCCCTCACCATGTACGTACTACTACTACCAATAATAAAAAAATAATTATTATTATTATTATAATGCAATATAATAGTAATAACAGTGAAAAACTTAAAAAGGCTGTGAGTAATTGGCATCACCATTGGCAAAACATTGTTAACCACTACTAGTACATTTTTTCACCTGTCTAGACGTAAGTAGTCTATTAGTATTGGATTAAGTCTGCCTGAAATGCCTCGGCGTGATAGTGGCTTTATTTGCTCCAATCATATTATATGTAAACACATATTGTAACCTTTGTAAAAAAAATAACAATTTTATTTAAGGAACCTCCCTTGAGGGGGAAGTTAGCATCCTGAAATTTCATTCGTATCCAGAAGCAAAAAATAGACCGAACAATGGTTCGTATCCTGAAAAATTCACATGGTGGGGGCTTTCGTAAGCCAAGGTTCCACTGTATTTGCAGTATAGTATTTCAGCATTGAGCACCATTAAAGGGTTAATTGATACTTAAAATGGTAATGTAGTTCCTCTATATCATCTGTATAAAAATTTGCTAATTTTTAAGTTCTGAGTTTCTTTAAATGGAGGCTCGGTGGATATTTTATCAAATGTGTGGACCTGCATAGCTGGAGCTGGCAGTGCTCTACCAGCACCTTACCCCTGCCAGCCAGCCAGCACCTCACCACAGCCTGCCAGCTAGCACCCTACCTTAGCCAGCCAGAACCTCACAACAGCTAGCCAGCCAGCCAGTCTGCCACCACAGTTGTACTAGCTCCCGCCACAGTTGTACCGTCACCCCGCCATGGTTGTACCGTCACCCCGCCACGGTTGTACCGTCACCCCGCCACGGTTGTACCGTCACCCCGCCACGGTTGTACCGTCACCCCGCCACGGTTGTACCGTCACCCCGCCACGGTTGTACCGTCACCCCGCCACGGTTGTACCATCACCCCGCCACGGTTGTACCGTCACCCCGCCACGGTTGTACCGTCACCCCGCCACGGTTGTACCGCCACCCCACCCCACCGCTGTCACCTCGACCAGCACCGCTGTCGGTTTTGCCTCGACCGGCACCTCTGTCGGTTTTGCCTCGACCGGCACCGCTGTCGGTTTTGCCTCGACCAGCACCGCTGTCGGTTTTGCCTCGACCAGCACCGCTGTCGGTTTTGCCTCGACCGGCACCACTGTCGGTTTTGCCTCGACCTGCACTGCTGTTGGTTTCGCCTCTACCTGCACCGCTGTCAGTTTTGCCTCGACTGGCACTGCTGTCATTATTGGGCAATTCTTCAGAATAATCATAATAAAGTTTCCCATCGGTCACCTACAACTTCACCTTCATTGTTATACGCATCATCATTTATCAGTATAATTGTCATCACCCAAACTAATCACTGTTTTGTACATGATTCTCAGGTATATTACTGTGTATCAGAATTTTCATCAGGGTGTAATTTGTTATTGTATGTCCTGGCATATCTGGAATTGCAAGGCCAGGGATTTATACATGCTCTCCTAGTATTACCCTACCATGTACATATGTACTTAGTAATTTGCTCACCTTGTGAGTCATCATGCAGGTATGATGAGCTGAGGGTTCACTCTCCTCATCTGCACTTTTTCACATTCACATTATTTCCAACACTGTATATTCAAAATGTACAATAATCGCAAGCCCATGTAATTCACAGCATTTCAGGCGATACTTAGACCAATGCTAAGAACTGTATAGTATTTTTATCTTACTATAAAGTATTAGGTGAAAGGTTTAAAAAAAAAATAATGAGTTAAGAAGATTGTTGAATTTCGGATTCATTTTCATCTTGTTTACAGAAAAAAGAAAAAAAAAACTTTGTAGAGGAGCTTTATGAAAGAGCTTACTATAATTCATGGTTAAGCAGACTACTCACCTTCCTGAATTTCTTCTTCCAACATAATTTCTGTATCCCTCAGAATATTAATGTTAAAGTATTATGAACACTATGAAACGTGAATTTGATCATACAAAAGTTAAAGTAGAGGACAGTGAGGGTGAGGGTAGGTGTATGTTGCCTCCCTCCCTTTCATCCTTCCCTAGTATCTGAGATCTGACATTATTACTTACCTTTTTAATTGCAGTAAATCCAAATGTTTCCAAGTCTTCAACATCTAAAATGAAAAATAAATTGCAAAAAGAATAAATCATAATTGTGTGGCGTGAAAAATTATTCAACGTGAGGAAGAAACCTTAAATGTTTTGATCCATTGACTTGTCTACATAATGAAGGGGTTGTAGTTTATTAGAAGTGCATAATCAAATTTGCAAATATTGTGTAGAATATATACAGTACTCAGATTTAAATTACAGCCTCTCCTCTCTCGGCGACGTACTTGTTTACCGACAACTCGGACTTACGATGGGTATTCTGACCAGTATTTATACCTAAATAATGTATATTAGAGGTGATTTCCTTTATACTGTATATTACAATATACAGTACAGCCTTTCCTCACTTAGCAACGTACTAACTTACCAACGCCTTGGACTTACGACGGGCTCTGTGACCAGTATTTATACCTAAATAATGTATATTAGAGCTGATTTCCTCTATACTGTGTATTACAATATACAGTACAGCCTTTCCTCACTTAGCAACGTACTAATTTACCGACTCCTTGGACTTACGACGGGCTCTGTGACCAGTATTTATACCTAAATAATGTATATTAGAGCTGATTTCCTCAATTCTGTTTATTATAATATATAGTACAGTGAAACATATAAGTGAACAGTATTTAGATAAGGCTAAAGAGGTCTTTGTGGCATTTATGGATTTGGAAAAGGCGTATGACAGGGTGGATAGGGGGGCAATGTGGCAGATGTTGCAGGTGTATGGTGTAGGAGGTAGGTTACTAAAAGCAGTGAAGAGTTTTCACGAGGATAGTGAGGCTCAAGTTAGAGTATGTAGGAAAGAGGGAAATTATTTCCCAGTAAAAGTAGGCCTTAGACAAGGATGTGTGATGTCACCGTGGTTGTTTAATATATTTATAGATGGGGTTGTAAGAGAAGTAAATGCGAGGGTCTTGGCGAGAGGTGTGGAGTTAAAAGATAAAGAATCATACATAAAGTGGGAGTTGTCACAGTTGCTCTTTGCTGATGACACTGTGCTCTTGGGAGATTCTGAAGAGAAGTTGCAGAGATTGGTGGATGAATTTGGTAGGGTGTGCAAAAGAAGAAAATTAAAAGTGAATACAGGAAAGAGTAAGATTATGAGGATAAAAAGATTAGGTGATGAAAGATTGGATATCAGATTAGAGGGAGAGAGTATGGAGGAGGTGAATGTATTTAGATATTTGGAAGTGGAAATGTCAGCAGATGGGTCTATGAAAGATGAGGTGAATCATAGAATTGATGAGGGGAAAATGGTGAGTGGTGCACTTAGGAGTCTGTGGAGACAAAGAACTTTGTCCTTGGAAGCAAAGAGGGGAATGTGTGAGAGTATAGCTTTACCAACGCTCTTATATGGGTGTGAAGCATGGGTGATGAATGTTGCAGCGAGGGGAAGGCTGGAGGCAGTGGAGATGTCATGTCTGAGGGCAATGTGTGGTGTGAATATAATGGAGAATTCGTAGTTTGGAAGTTAGGGGGAGGTGCGGGATTACCAAAACTGTTGTCCAGAGGGCTGAGGAAGGGTTGTTGAGGTGGTTCGGACATGTAGAGAGAATGGAGCGAAACAGAGTGACTTCAAGAGTGTATCAGTCTGTAGTGGAAGGAAGGCGGGGTAGGGGTCGGCCTAGGAAAGGTTGGAGGGAGGGGGTAAAGGATGTTTTGTGTGTGAGGGGCTTGGACTTCCAGCAGGCATGCATGAGCGTGTTTGATAGGAGTGAATAGAGACAAATAGTTTTTAATACTTGATGTGCTGTTGGAGTGTGAGCAAAGTAACATTTATGAAGGGGTTCAGGGAAACCGGCAGGCCGGACTTGAGTCCTGGAGATGGGAAGTACAGTGCCTGCACTCTGAAGGAGGGGTGTTAACGTTGCAGTTTAAAAACTGTAGTGTAAAGCACCCTTCTGGCAAGACTGTGATGGAGTGAATGATGGGGAAAGTTTTTCTTTTTCAGGCCACCCTGCCTTGGTGGGAATCGGCCAGTGTGATGATAATAATAAATAGTAGACTGCTGTATAAACATTTAAAAATATACCGGAAATGTTATAAATGGTATAATGGTGACATTAAAACAATATCAAAGATGGTTGACACAAATCCACTACCATTATAGTATGCTCCTCGTTTAGCGATGAATTCGTTTACCGATGGGGTCTTAGGTCCCTATCTCAGTCATTAAATGAGGAGAGGCTATATTCTAATGAATGAACATTTAAAAATATACCAGAAATGTTGTAAATGGTGCAAAGGTGACATTAAAACACCAAAGATGGTTGACACAAACCCACTGCCATTATAGCATGCTCCTCACTTAGCGACTAATTCGTTTACTGACGTGATCTTAGGAACGGAACTCCATTCGTTAAGTGAGGAAAGGCTGTGCTTAGTATGTGTAATCCACTACAAAAAGTTATGGAAGAGCATATTTTCAGTGTTACAAAAAGAGTGGTTACTGTACAGTGCTTGAATGAGGTTTTTGTGGGCATCACATGTAAGCGAGTGTCAAGGTTTTGCTTATTATGTCTGTCTTTATTTTCATACATTGTCTTAATATTGTTAGGTTGTCATGGTGTCCTTCAAGCTTCAGAAATATTTGATTTTTTTCTTTTTCTTTGTGATAATGTATGTACTTGTATTAAGTGAAAACTGGGTTGGTTGAATTGTCGTTATTGTTAATGTGTGATTGCTTAATTAACCAGGAATAAGCTTCATGTGAGACTTATGATGACCTGAGATTAAAATACCTGTACTGTAGTGAGTTGATGCTTATATTTTCGGTATGTTGGATTAACTTTAAAGCAACGCAGCGAGTTTACAGAAAATGACATTTGTAAAATGTTGTCTTCGGTAAAACTCGTGGGTCCGGGTCTGCACCACAAAGTTGAGCCCTGCAGTCTTGCATGGTCGAACCTAGCGGCTATTCATTTCAGGGAGCTGTACCCTTCTTGCCTTCCTCACTGTCCTCCCCTGTGATCCGAGGACTCACAGACACCTCTTCTCTTGGTGCACCAAACGCAGCACTCCTGGACGGTAAACAGGCCATCAGCTTGTACTTCCAGGGACGTAGACAGGTGCGTACTCTGCCTGTCTAGCTGTACACAAACATGCACATACATTGTATCCAAGCATCGTTTTTTTTTTATTATTATTTTGGTTTTGCTTTGGCATTAAGCAGCCAGTACACTTACTCTTTTATCAGACGTGTAACTATTTTCACCAGTTATATCTACAATATACTGTATATTGCATATGCTGAAAGCCATTGTACATCACATGTCCTGCACTGCTCTTCTTCACTAAACTGCAATAAAATAAGAAAGTAGTAGCAAGGCACATGCTGGTGTAGTGAGAATTTTTAATTTCTGTAGTGAGATAAAAAGATAAGTTGATTAAACAATACAAGTCTTCTGTCATAGAACACTTTGTTTAGATGCCTGTTTAGTCAACTTCCAACCCCCTCCAGTTTTGTAATATATTCTATACAGTATCGCAAAATTGTACAATCCATAGGGCAGTGAGTAGTAGTTCTTAGATGAGAATGTACTTATGTAGCCTATTCATTTCTTTGAAAATTAATGTACATATGAAATATACAATAATCTGAAGGCCCAGAGGATGCACAGCATTTAGAGCAAAATTTTACCAGACATGCTTATGTAATAGGATGAAAAATAGCTGGGCTAATTTTCTTTGATGGAAGGTTCATGCTCTGCATGTACAGTGTCCACACCCACATCAATGACAGTGAGTATCCTGTGCATGGTTTGTGTGCTTGCTTGCTTGCTTGCTTGCTTATTGCTGTTTTATTTAGTCAAATCATTATAAATAGTAGCTGTCAGATGGGATTTTCAGTTATTTTTAATGTATACTGTATATTGGCTTCTTTGTAGTTTGTGATATCCTGTCTACTATTGTTCAAGCATTTGAAATTATAAATTATCCTTAGTAAATGGAAATAGATAATATTTTCCTGTGTTGACCTTGGCATTGATATTTATTTTATTGCCTTTGGTAATGTTACCATACAAAAATGCCCAGATTTGTGTGTTTTATACACACAATGTGCACATACATGTATATGAGCATGCAGTATGTATAGGTGTACTTATGTACAGTGTACTTATGTACACACAAATCTGCATGTGTACATGTACACATGAGGTGCCAGTGGGCACCTGTGAGGAGTGGAGTTCCACAGGGTCAGTCCTAGGACCAGTGCTGTTTTTGGTTTATGTGAATGACATGATGGAATGGATAGACTCAGGAGTATCCCTGTTTGCAGATGTGAAGTTAATGAGGTGAATTAAATTGAATGAGGATTGGGCAGGACTACCAAAGGACCTGGACAGGCTGCAACCCTGGTCCAGACACAGGCTCCTGGAATTTAACCCCCCCAAATGCAAAGTCATGAAGATTGGGGAAGGGCAAAGAAGACTGCAGACAGAGTATAGGCTAGGTGGCCAAAGACTGCAAACCTCGCTCAAAAGAAAAGGATCTTGGTGCGAGTATAATACCGAGCACATCTACTGAGGCTCACATCAACCAGATAACTGCTGCAGCATATGAACGCCTTGCAAACAAACCTTAGAATAGAATTCTGACATCTTGGTAAGGAATCGTTAAAGACACTGTACATAGTGTATGTCAGGCCCATATTCAAGTATTCAGCACCAGTTTGGAACCTACACCTGGTCGAACATGTCAAGAAATTAGAAAGTGCAAAGGTTTCCAACAAGACTAATTCGGAGCTAAAGGAAATGTCCTACGAAGAAAGGTTAAAGGAAATCGGCTTGACGACACTGGAGGACAGGAGGGTTAGGGGAGACGTGATAACGACATATGAAATACTACAAGGAATTGACGAGATGGACAGACAGGATGTTCCAGAGATGGGACACGGAAACAAGGGGTCACAATTGGAAGTTGAAGACTCGGATGAGTCAAGAGGATTTAAGAAGCATTTCTTCAGTCATAGAGTTGTCAGAAAGTGGAATAGTCTGGAGAATGGCGTAGTGGAGGCAGGAACCATACATAGTTTTAAGACTGTTTGATAAAGCTCATAGAGCAGCGAGAGAGAAGACTTAGTAGCGATCAGTGAAATGGCAGGGCCAGGAGCTATGACTCGAGCCCTGCACCCACAAATAGGTGAGTACATGGAGCCAGGAGTTGACTCAACCCCTCAACCACATAGGCAAGTGCACACACGTGTGCACGCAGGTTTACACACGTATATAAAAATTTAATTACAATACTGTGTACAGTGAAGTCTTAATTTAGTGAGACTAAGGGGTTGGAGCTGGTGACTGTTTATGATTGTTGTGGATAAAGATGAAAGTTTTTTGCAGTGATTGTATAAACAATGAACTTTAATTGTTTGAGTCACTTGACCCAGTGGACTTTGTTCTGCATTTCTGAAGTCCTTTAATTTGATAATTGTGTATTGCTAGGGTTATAACCTTCCTACATTTTTCTTCTTGGTATTCTCAGTTTTCTGTAATTTTAATGTTCTTTGGTGCGCATTCCTATGGCACCTTGATTTTCCACTTACAGTTCTATAGACCTGTACATTTTGATATATTTGCTCTTTTGTTTTTAGTACTCTACTGTATCATTTTTTTAAGAATGTACTGCAACTATGGAAACAAAGTAGAATCCCCATATCCACTGATTCAGTATCCACGGTTTACTATGGCCCAAAAATACCTTTTAATTTTGCATTATTATTATTATTATAATCAAAAAGAAGTGCTAAACCACAAGGGCTATACAGCCATTTTACATAATGACCCCAAGGCACAAAAGTAGAGAAGCTGGCACTTCCTCAAAGCCTAAGAGAAGCTGTGAAGTGCTTCCCACGAGTGAAAAAGTGATAAGTCTCCACTTACTGTGCATGATTTATCAGTTAAACTTTATAATAAGTATGTATAAAACTTATATATGTGGTTTGCTACTATCCGCAGTTTTGGTATCCACGGCAGGTTCTTGAAACATATTCCCCTCTGTGTAATTGTATTTCTGACGGTAGTCACGTGTTCACAGATTTCTTAAGAAGAACATTGTTTTGTATAAAAATATTATACAGCACATTATGTGACTACCCTGTTCTGATGGTTTCACAAAACACCCATAACACAGAATTGGGTTCAGTATAAGGCAATGGAATCTGTCATCTTGAGTAACTACTTGAAATGCCATACACAAAAGGAACCTTACTGTGTAGCAAATTAATTGAATGCAAGGCAGGATAGCACTTTTTTTTTTCTTTTTTATTCAACTTTTTGAAGTTGACAGTAATCATAATTTTTATACAAATGTTCTGTAGTTGAAAATAAGGAGAAAAATAATTTGGAAATTCTGAAGAATTTCATTCATTTTGTGTTCTAGGTTTTGGGTTTAAATTTAAGTTATTGGTCTTTTTTAAACTTTGTAACCCCTCAAGGAAGGTTCCTTGATGTTGGTGAGGGGCTCTTGATTTAGGGAATTGGATCTGTGCTCCAGTTCCCCGAATTAAGCCTGAATGCCTTCCACATCCCCCCCCCAGGCGCTGTATAATCCTCCGGGTTTAGCGCTTCCCCCTTGATTATAATAATAATAATAATAAACTTTGTAAACATTCAGCAAAGATCCATTATCATAGGAGGTAGTTTGTTTTAAGATCTATTGTGAAGTGAAAGGGTGTATTTTGTGTTTACTGAAGCCCTACGATTCTTTTCCAGGCCCTTTACCACCGTGAAGTTGCATGCCGAAATAACAACAACAACGGCAGCAGCATCACCAAGAATGGGGAACTGGACCCGGAAGTCACTCTTCAGTTTCTTAAGTCAGCCATATATTATTTCCTCACTGATAAAGATAACTCAAGGGGCCACTTGCGTGCCATTGAGAGTATACTAGGATATACCGACAGTGAAAGATATAACATAGATAAAGTAGTTAAGTGAGAAGACAAAAACTATTCTTATTAATGTTTTTATATTATGTAAAATTACTTATCATAGTGTCTTAATGTTATAAAGGGTTTTAAATTAGGCAAGTAATTGCTGTGATTATCTAGTTGATTATACTTTTCCTTGGTATGAATAATATGCAATTTCACACATCTGAATTTTTCTAGCCTGTGATACATGAATGTGTTGCTGAGGCTACAGGTTGTCAGATACTATAGAGAGCTCTTGCTTGTATGCACTGAATGTAGAATGTTTTTTGTGATGTGGGGCCTTAGTGGTATAGGTACTGCTACTCTTGTGAATAGTATCCAAAAGAATTTTATAGTACAAGGGTAACATGTGTAAATGTTGGTTTCTCTTTGCCCTGTACACGAGTTGCTGAGGCTTCAAAGGCCATCTCAACAACCAGAAATGCTGATAGTTGTATTTAAAAAAAATTCTAAGACCATGTGGGTTGTTTAGCTGCCTGAGGAATTGTGTAATTCTAAATGTCTCGTAATGTATTTCATAGTAAACTCTGTTTGCGGTGCCTCTGTTTGCAGCAGTTTGATAATGGCATCATTCTAAAGCTATAAAGTAATGGTCATAAAATTTGTATATAAATAAAAATTGGTTAAACATGCAATTTTTCATAAAAAATTCCTGTTTGGAAATTAGTGGACTAATTAGTGACATGTTATATAACTTAATTACCGTGTTGAAAGTTTTGTATATTTTTCTCATGCATATCCCACAGCGCTGCATGACCCTTGTCGGTTTAGCGCTTTATTTGATTATAATAATAATTCTCATGCATATGAATGTGTAAAGTTTATCATACTGCATGTGTAGCATGTGGTTCTCCTCATAAAATCACATATTGCATATAGTGTATGCTCATGTACATGGATATGCATTGTGTAGTATATATATATGTGTGTAAATGCACATGCATATGCTGTGTGTATAATTACATGGTTTTTTATTACCACACTTGCTGTTTCCCACTAAGGTCTGGTGACTGAAGGAGACAATGTCCATCACACTTCCAATAACTATCTTCTCATAACTGTGTGTAGTTCAGAGTCCAGTGGTCCTCTGAACTGCAGTACCTGCACTCATCTTTCAGAGTGCAAGCACTCTAATTTCCACCTCCAAGACAAGTTTGGTTCACTGATTTTCCTGGAGCCCTTTGTTAATGTAATTTTGCTCATACTCTGAAAGCACTTCGAATAAAATCTACTGTATTAGTTTCTGTTCACTTCAGTCAACCTGCATCCCCCCCCCCCCCACACACACACACACAGCAAAGAAAAAGTGCATATACACACACACACAGGACAAAATGGTAACTAACATCTGTCAGAGTTGTCAGGAAATGTAATAGTCTGGGAATTGATGTAGTGGAGGCAGGATCCATACATAGCTTTAAAAAGAGGTATGATAAAGCTCCTGGAGCAGGAAGAGTACCCAATAGTGACCAGTGAAGAGGCAGGGCCAGGAGCTATGACTTGACCCCTGCAACCACAACTAGGTGAGTACATGACACAACACACCACAAATGTGTGCATGTACACACACACACACACACACACACACACACACACACACATACACAGGAAATCCTGTGTCACAAACCTAGAGTTCCATGACAGGGTGACAGCAATAAGATGAGAGGGGTGAGTAGATTGCATTTTCTTGGACTGTAAGAAGGCTTTTGAAAGTTCCACACAAAAGCTGAGGACCAGGCAGGTACAATGGGGAAGCCACTGCAGTGAATCAGAGAATACCTGACGGGAAGACATCAGCGAGTCATGGTACATGACGAGGTGTTGAAGTGGGTGCCTGTGTCGAGCGGGGCTCCACAGGGGTCAGTCCTAGGACCGGTGCTGTTTCTGGTAAATGTGAATGACATGATGGAAGAAATAGACTCCGAAGTGTCCCTGTTTGCAGGTGACGTGAAGTTAATGAGGAGAATTCAGTCAGAGGAGGACAAGGCAGGACTAGAAGAATCTGGACAGACTGCAGGCCTGGTCCAGCAACTGGCTTCTGGAGTTCAAACCCACCAAGTGCAAAGTCATGAGGATTAGGGAAGGGCAAAGAAGACCACAGAGAGAGTACAGTCTAGGAGGCCAAAGGCTACAAACCTCACTGAAGATAAAGGATATTGGAGTGTGTATAATACCGAGCACATCTTCTGAGGTGCACATCAACCAAATAACTGCTGCATCATATGGGCAACTAGTGAACCTAGGATTAGCATTCCAGCATCTCAGTAAGGAGTCATTCTTGGCCCTTTACACCATGTGTGTCAGGCCCATATTGGAGTATACAGCTCTAGTTTGGAACCCACATCTGGCCAAGCATGTCAGGAAAGTAGAGAAAGTGCAAAGGTTTGCAGTGAGGCTAGTGGTGACCAGTGAAGAGGTGGGGCCAGGAGCTGTGACTCAACCCCCTGCAGCCACAATTAGGTGAGTACACACAAGTGTATACACCTGCTGGATGCATAAGCCTCTACCAGTCAAAATCTCTTTCTCTCCAGCCCTTCATGGGACATGCTTTACACCTTCCATCCTGTGTGTGTTTATGAACTCTATCAACTGATTCTGCTTCATGCTTTCCAAATGCCCCATGTCAATAACCCCTCCAAACTGAATTATACTTTTCATTCCACTATGCAGTATTTTTAAGCTTCTTATTCTCTACATAATATTCACACTATTCATTAATCTCAAACATGATCTCTCCCGTATCAAGCATCCTCTATACTGCAACCTGCAGAGATCATGCCTTATATACAAGTGTGTTGATACCACTATACTTTGATAGTCTTTTTGTGTCCTAATAAACTCTTCTTTCTGCAGATACCTCAACACACTAGGTTTTTTTTTTTTCCTCACCTTGTCTTTCATACGCTCGTCTGCCAATATGTCCACTTGAGTGTGTAAATGTATTTACTCCTTCTAGACTCCATTCCAACTGGCTCCCCTTCCTCCCCTCTTTTTATAAATGCAACATTCAATTTATCCATCCTGAGATTTGCCTTTCCTTAATTTATAAATGCAACGAACATCTCTACCCTTTTCTAAGTATTGCTTATTTAAATGCTTTAGAACAAAACATTTCTTCCACTCCTGTTTTTATTTTTTGTTCGCCCAACTGTTTTCATGGTTATTATACCATACACTTTACCCAGTATAATTGGAAAACTTGTTTCTCTACTTTTTCTTTCATGCATATATTAAATGCACCAGCTACTCCCAAGCATGTTCCATGCCTTTTTCCATTATTATTATAATAAAAAAGAAGCGTTTAGCCACAAGGGCTAACACCTTTTTTCCAGAGGCTTGGTCTTGTTCCCATCTAACCCAGCTGCTTACTCTTGTCCTACCCACTGTCTATACACTTTAACATTCACCTTGGACTCTTTCCTACTAACAGTGTGTTAACCACTGGTCCAGTTGTTAGCACACTGGCCTGTGAGTTTTAAGACTCGCCTGCCAAGGGTTAGAGCTCCACGTTTTGTGAAATATTTCAGGAAACTACAGTTTTCCACCAGTGTAGGGTGACTGAAAGGAATACATTCATCACTACTGTAATTCAGTAGTGCAGTTACAATTCAAATTCCTCTCCAAATAGGAACATCACCATCTATCCTTCAGAGTACAGGCAATGTACTTCCAACCTCCAGGACTTGGGTCCAGTTAACAGATTTCTCCGAATTCATTTGTTACCATGCTCACACTCAATATTTCAAATCCCAAAAATCTAATATGTTCTCAAATGTGAAGGTCTGCTGTACGTTCAGGTTCCTTACCCATTATCCTTTCATTGTCCAGACCTCCAAAATTAATATGTTCCCAGTGTCCACTTTAACCCTTTCAATGGCCAGTTTGAGATGTTTTCTCAGGTGTTTTTTATAGCATTATTGGCTGTTTCTGGGTATCATTTGATATAAAGGAAGACTTACTATTGAAATAGAGATGATTTTAATTGGTTTCAGTAACGAGAGGAGCTTGAAACTGAGCTCATAGTCGGGAAATGTTTGTTTTTTTGCCACTATTCCTGAGGACAGTCTGTTTTATAGGTCTTTAATAGGTCTGATTCAATTATTGGGATGCCATAAACTATGACCAATCATTCCTAGTTATATTTTATTTGAGAAAGACTAAATCTTCTATTTTTGTGTTATTAAGAATTCAAAATGATGGGAAATGGTAATAGTGGATCCCTGGTTACCGATATTTTTTCATTCCAGAAGTATGTTCAGGTGCCAGTACTGACCGGATTTGTTCCCATAAGGAATATTGTGAAGTAGACGAGTCCATTTCAGACCCCCAAACATACACGTACAAACGCACTTACATAATTGGTCGTATTGGGAGGTGATCGTTAAGCGGGGGTCCACTGTATAGGAGAGGCCGGGAGACGTGACTAATGAAGAGAGGAAATGTTTTATTGCCAGGAATGTCTACATTGTTAATTTTGGACTCTGTTTTTAAGTTTTCTTCAAGGGAAAGGGGCTCCCTGGTATGGTGAAGAGGCCCTTGGTCTGAGGAATTAGGCCTTTTGGTCTCCTTCCTCAGACTGAACCTAATTATTTCTCTTTCCCTACCCCACCCTCTCCATACCCCCCTTTTTTCCCCTTTCCTCCCCACCCTCCTCTTGTTTCCCATCCTGTTTGTAGCCACTGGGGTCCTCCCCTCTGGCATTACAGTTTCTAGGTAGGGGCTGGTGTGCCGGGGTTCATCCCACTCTGTGAGGTCCCTCAGGGGTGGTGCGGTTTGCTGTGGAATCTAAATTATCGGAGGGTGCCCTGCTTCCTTCCCAGATTTCCAGGAAGAGGGCGGGGTGCCCTTCGGGTAATGGGTGTTTACCTGGAGTTTACCTGGAGAGAGTTTCGGGGGTCAATGCCCCCGCGGCCCGGTCTGTGACCAGGCCTCCTGGTGGATCAGCGCCTGATCAACCAGGCTGTTGCTGCTGGCTGCACGCAAACCAACGTACGAGCCACAGCCCGGCTGATCAGGAACTGACTTTAGGTGCTTGTCCAGTGCCAGCTTGAAGACTGCCAGGGGTCTGTTGGTAATCCCCCTTATGTGTGCTGGGAGGCAGTTGAACAGTCTCGGGCCCCTGACACTTATTGTATGGTCTCTTAACGTGCTAGTGACACCCCTGCTTTTCATTGGGGGGATGGTGCATCGTCTGCCAAGTCTTTTGCTTTCGTAGTGAGTGATTTTCGTGTGCAAGTTCGGTACTAGTCCCTCTAGGATTTTCCAGGTGTATATAATCATGTATCTCTCCCTCCTGCGTTCCAGGGAATACAGGTTTAGAAACCTCAAGCGCTCCCAGTAATTGAGGTGTTTTATCTCCGTTATGCGCGCCGTGAAAGTTCTCTGTACATTTTCTAGGTCGGCAATTTCACCTGCCTTGAAAGGTGCTGTTAGAGTGCAGCAATATTCCAGCCTAGATAGAACAAGTGACCTGAAGAGTGTCATCATGGGCTTGGCCTCCCTAGTTTTGAAGGTTCTCATTATCCATCCTGTCATTTTTCTAGCAGATGCGATTGATACAATGTTATGGTCCTTGAAGGTGAGATCCTCCGACATAATCACTCCCAGGTCTTTGACGTTGGTGTTTCGCTCTATTTTGTGGCCAGAATTTGTTTTGTACTCTGATGAAGATTTAATTTCCTCATGTTTACCATATCTGAGTAATTGAAATTTCTCATCGTTGAACTTCATATTGTTTTCTGCAGCCCACTGAAAGATTTGGTTGATGTCCGCCTGGAGCCTTGCAGTGTCTGCAATGGAAGACACTGTCATGCAGATTCGGGTGTCATCTGCAAAGGAAGACACGGTGCTGTGGCTGACATCCTTGTCTATGTCGGATATGAGGATGAGGAACAAGATGGGAGCTAGTACTGTGCCTTGTGGAACAGAGCTTTTCACCGTAGCTGCCTCGGACTTTACTCTGTTGACGACTACTCTCTGTGTTCTGTTAGTGAGGAAATTATAGATCCATCGACCGACTTTTCCTGTTATTCCTTTAGCGCGCATTTTGTGCGCTATTACGCCATGGTCACACTTGTCGAAGGCTTTTGCAAAGTCTGTATATATTACATCTGCATTCTTTTTGTCTTCTAGTGCATTTAGGACCTTGTCGTAGTGATCCAGTAGTTGAGACAGACAGGAGCGACCTGTTCTAAACCCATGTTGCCCTGGGTTGTATCTCCGGAAGCTGCCTGTCAGTTCTGGGAGGTGGCGGCCGAAGGGGGTATGCTTTGTGGCGGGTTTCCGACTACCCTTTCTTTTGTCTGCTGGGGTAGCTCGGTAGATGTGAGGCTGCTATCCTAGAGCATTGGTTTACTGGTGTGAAGGGTAGGGTATGGCACAGGTTCCATGTTGCATCTTCACTGCCCGTGGGCTTGAGGCCCCCTCAGATGAGGGGGTGAACTACCAGCCTTTCTATGCCTCGTAGCGACTGTCCCTCCGCTGTCCCTCTTTTTTTTTTTCCTTTTTTCTAAAAATAACAAGAAAGGAGATATGGAAGAAGCACCTTTATAATGGAGTTTTCACCTAATGAAACCCTTCCTCCTCCCAGACTTCTTTCTGATCCCACACCCTGTTCTCGCCCAGCTTCATTATCAGTCCATTCTCTCGACTCTTCTCGTACCCCTGTACCTTCTGCCGGTGACACTTCGTCACCTGCTTCAGGTGCTACGGTGTCACCCATTTGTCCATGCCACTACTTCTAGCACACCTTTCACAATGCATCCAGCTTTCCCAAATACGGTGCGACACTTTTCGGATCGCCCGCCTCCCTCGAGTCAGACCACCCGCAGTACTACTCCTAAATGTCCACGACAACCTTCTGATGACGGTTCATCGATGATCGCTCAAAAACGACCTACACAACACTCGCTACCTTTGCGTACCGGGCTAACGAGTGTGCAATGGACAAAATTCTTTTCTTTACAACCAACGTCTCAAATGGATTATCTGTCTGATCATGGAATTGGTAAAACTCTTTTAACCCTTTCAGGGTCCGTCCCGTAGATCTACGGCTTTACGTTCAGGGTCCAAACCGTAGATCTACGCCATGAGCTCAGCTCACTCTGATAAACTGTGAGTGGTACATTTGGGCCTAGATATGAGAGAATACATCTATGTGGTATGTGTGCACCACATAAAACAGATCCTGCAGCACACTGTGTATAATGAGAGAAAAAAAATGAAATCATGATTTTTCGATTAAAACAGCAACTTTGCAGTGTTTTTTCGTATGTTTTTTATAGTTGTATTTGCGATTTCTTGGTCTCATTTGATAGAATGGAAGACATATTACAGAAATAGAGATGATCTTGATTGGTTTTAGCATTGGAAATGGCTTGAAACTGAGCTCAAAGTAGCGGAAATGTTAAATTTTTGCCGATATTCAAGAGTAAACAAACGACCTCACACGTCTAATACACACCAGCTGGTGGGTCTAATATACATTCACAAATATGGTGATGATATTTATACAATTATTACAGTATTGCATAACAGTAAATCTTCTATTTTTTGGTGTGAATAAAAATTCATTATGTGAATAAAAAATCAAAATGGAATTTATTTGTAAAGCCTCAAAACATAACTAATGAACAGAGGAAATGTTAGTTTAGTGCCAGGAATGCCTACATTGTTCATTCTGGACCCTATTTTGAAATTGGAATATTTTGAACTTTGTGTTAAATTGGCCAAATTAACAATTTCCGATCACTTTATTTTGTAGTTGAAACAGTTGACTTGGTGATTTCTTGTGCTCAATCGATAGAATAGAAGTAATACTAGTGAAATAGCTAAGAATTTGGTTGATTGGAATAATGTAATTGGCCTAAAATGGGAGTCAAATTCGGCAAAATCTCCGATTCGTAAATATCGCTGACACATCAAAATTCGCGAGAGCATAATTTCGTCAATTTTCCACCAAATTTCGTACTTTTTGTTTTATTACCTTCACAAAAAGATTCTCTACGATTTCATAAGAAAAAATAACAATTTTTTTTTTTTTTAAATTCTTGGACACTGGTGCGTGACTCCAGATTTGGGCCTTGGACCCTGAAAGGGTTAAGGCACGTTGGCCAAAATATATCTTTCCACACTCTTCGAAGCTGTACGCATGTCGTAACTGTGCAGAATTCAGAGCAAGCTCATGCTCTCTCCCGCATCACATCCATTGATAACGTACCAGTCACCATTCGTAAACATGCTACTCTTAATTCTTGCAGTGGTACCGTGGTCTTACTGCGTACCATTGTACAGAGTGACTTTTTTTGTCTTGACGCAATGATATTTTAGAACAATTAGTCCTTCAAAACCTCCCTGTTCTTAAGGTAGATACATCCTGCCTGCTCATGAGTGGAGGCACTTTCCTAGTAACATTGCTTGTTTACCCTTCGACTGCCAGGAACTGCAGTCCTCTGTCTACATTGTGGGCCATTGTTTAGAGGTCCGTCAAGTAGTTCCCATTCCCAAACAGTGTTGAAATTGCAATAATGTTGGTAGAATTACCGACAATAAGTAAAGTAAAAGGACACAAGTGCAACTAATGTGACATTTTATTGTGGCAACGTTTCGCTCCTGGAGAGCGAAACGTTTCCACAATAAAATGTCACATTATTTGCACTTGTCCTTTTACTTTACAGTGTTGAAATTGCTGGCATTTTGGGCACCCCACTAAACATTGCAGATCTGCGGCAAAATGCCCGATCTGTGGTGCACCAGATCATTCCAGTACATCTTGTAGTCTCGCCCCTCGTCTCAATTGCAAGGTACCTCGTCCTTCCTTTTCCCTGCCGTTGCCAGGTCTATCGTAATGAATGAGAGATCAGTCACCTTAAAGAGCGCAAGGGCCTTACTTACACTATGGCAGTCTCTTAGCTCCGCCTTCAAGGAATTTTGTCGTGTCCTGCATGCTCAGGTAGCCCACAGACCTCCAACCTCGACAGTCCTCCTGTCTCCCAATCCCTCTGCTTCCATGCCTTCCAGGGTCACCCCAGTTTCTAATGTTTTTGCAGTTTTATCCTCTGACACTCCTGCTTCCACACCACTTTCTACTTCTACTTCATCTTGCTCGCTTCTCGGTCTAATAGGCCTTGCAGACCTACACTTTCTTTGCACCCATCACCTGTACAGAATCTGTCTTCTACCTTGGAGACTTTCTCACCCCCCTCCCCTTTCCACCCCTCACATGAAGGTAGAGGTCCCCCCCCCCCCCCTGAGTGTAGTTCCCTCTTCCCATCTTCCATAGTTTTACCTCCTTCCTCTCCTGTTACACTGCAGGACTTGTTACATTCTTCCGATCCTTTACCTGACAAATCACTTAATGAAAGCGTACTTCTTGTATGCGTTGATATACTGTATCAACAAGTTTTTGTTCGCTCCCTGATGCATTATACTGCAGCTCATGTTCATTTACACCGATGGTTTACAGTTTACTCTATCTTTGTCCCTCCCGTGCATTCTGTATCTCTGATATCACGTTTTTTATTTCATCTCTACCGCCGCCCATCACCTGTAGGGAGGGTCCCACTGCGACTCATGGTGATCAGTTGGAGACTCTTCTCGCCCTCATGTTTTAAACATGGGTGCTCCTACCCATTCTGACTCTTGCTCTCAGTCTCTCCTGCATTGATCTTTCTGTGTGTTCTTTGCCCATTGCACTTGATTTTGCGTGGTCTGTTCTTCCAGATTTACACGATAGTTATCACTCTCCCATTCTTCTTTCTTCTTCTATGTATGCCCGACCGTTTCATAGCCTTCGTTGGCAATTTGCTCGAGCAGATTGGGACTTGTACTCCCATCTTACCACCTGTTGAGGACCCCCTTTCGTCCTCTGTTGATGAACTGGCACACCACTTTTCAACCTTAGTCCTAACTGCAGTGACACATTCTTTCCCCCCAAACTTAAGGTAGGCATTCTCAGGCATGCATGCCTTGTTGGTCTCTTATATGCTCCCATTCAGTGCGTTTAAAATGTTCTGCACAGGGCCATTATTAATATAATCATACTGCGGAGTGTCTGTTGGATTTCAAGCGAGCAAGGACAGTTGCTCACCGCATTATCCACGATGCTAAATGCACTTGTTGGCGAGACTACATGTCTACCATTAACTCTTCTTCCCCTATGTGCGTGATTTGGAAAAAGGTGTGGAAATTGTGGCAGGTACACTCCGGACCCTGCTCCCGTTTTGCGAGTTGCTGGAGTTGATGTCACGGAGCCCTTAGAAGTTGCCACAGCAATCGGGAACTATCTTATCCATATCTCCCGAGGGCTTCACCTCTGTTCCTCAGAGAGCAGTTGCCCTTAGATTTCTCTTCTGGTGGATTGGAGCCATATAACGTACCTTTTACTCTTCTAGAACTGGAGTCCACGTTTTTCATTTGCCAGCCATCGGCACTGGGACCTGATGATATCCACGTCGGTATGCTTCAACATCTCCATTCTATGGCTCTTCCCATTCTTTTACGTCTTTTCAATCTAATTTGGAAGCAAGGGGGTTCTCCCTCAACACTGGAAATCTGCTATTGTACTACCGTTTGCAAACAGAGTGCCTCAGGACTTGACACCTCTCACTATCATCCCATTGCCATGACCAGTGTGGTCTGCAAGGTGATGGAATGATTTGTGAATAGACATATGATGTGGTTCTTAGAGACACAGAATAGCCTTTTCCCTCACCAATATGGTTTTTGCAAAGGCCGCTCTACTGTAGACCTCTTGCTTCACTTAGATACATATATTCAAAATGCCTTTGCTAACAACCACTCCGTCCTAGCGGTCTTTTTTGATCTAGAGAAGACATATGATGCCACATGGAGGTTTAACATCCTAGCCCAAGCCCACTCTTTAGGCCTCTGCGGTAATCTACCAAACTTCATTGCTGCTTTCTTGTCCAATAGACATTTTCGGGACCATATTGGCGCCTTGCTTTTCTCGGACTTTGTACAAGCTGAGAGTTCCATAAGGGTGTCATCAGCAGTACTACCTACCTTGCGCTCTTCCTTCGCATATTTGGTCATCACTTTGTTAATGACTTCGCTATAGCTTACTCAGGCACTGTCAACTAGTAGCAGCCTCCCTTCAGGTTGTAATAGACAGAGTCTTCCATTGGACCACTTCTCACAACTTCAAATTTTCTAGTACAAAAACCCAGTTCATTACCTTCACAAGACGTCCTCTTATTCCAGATATACTCTCTTGTACTTACACAGTTCACATATTCCGGCATTTAATAGTCAAGTTTCTGGGCCTGCTCTTTGATCGCCAGCTGACGTGGAGACCACACATTTCTTCTTTAAAGACAACTTGCCATGGTTGGCTAAATCTCAAAGTTTTTGCACATTGTTCATGGGGAGCAGATCCTCACACTCCTCCACCCTAGTCTTGTCCGAGCTGGATTATGATGACCAAATCTATTCTGCGGCCTCTTCAGCAACTCTTAAGTTAGATCCCATTCATCACCAAGGTCTCCATCTGTGCCTTGGTACCTTTCATTCATCCCCTGTTGAGAGCCTCTATGCAGAAGCGAATATTCCATCCTTGTCCGATCGCCGTGATGCTCATTGCCTTCGCTGTTTTGTTCGAACTCCTAACCTCCACAATCCTTCCGTATGTAGGATGGTCACCGATGTTAGTAGACATTCTTTATTTGTTCGTCGCCCCTGCTTACTCCACCCCTTTTCTCTCCACCTCCATTCGCTCTTGTTTCCTCTTCAGTTACCACCTTTCTATGTACATGTAGTGTCTCACTTTTCCCTGCCCCCTTGGAAAGTTCTAGCTGTTTGTGTCTGTTCTTTCCCACTCCCATGTGCAAAAGCCCAACTACCTACGGTGGCTTCCCGCTCTTTTTCTCAACCACTTCTGCTCTTGTTCTCATGCCATCACAGTGTACACTAATGGTTCTAAGTCTTCTGACGGCGTTGGCTTCGCAGCATTGTTTCCGCACAGTGTCATGCGAGGACATTTATTATCCTCGGCTAGTATTTTTACGGCTGAATTGAATGCCATTCTTGTAGCACTTACCTGTATAGAATCTATGCCTGTGTCACCATTTGTAGTCGTTTCAGACTCCCTTAGTGCTTTACAGGCTATACGAAAATTTGATACACCTCACCCACTAGTTCTTCGTATCTGACTTTGGTTTTGCCATATCTCTAGAAAACGCAGATACAGCAGGGCCCCACTTATACGGCAGGTTAGGTTCCAGGCTACTGCCGTAAAGTGGAACACCCCTTTTTTCCACTTATAAATGCATATAAATATTAGATAAAAAATTTATACTAACATACATTAAGTTAGCAATAGAACTAGGCATTAAAAAAACAATAAAGTAAAATACACGTATAGTACACTCATTACTTATCTTAAAATATTTGTAGTCTTAATCTATAGTGAGACAAGTATTTATTGTAAGAAATCAAGTGTGATATGGTAGCCAGCCGGGCTACCATACCAGGCCAACTCATCCACACATTCTATAACATTTAAGCATCCCAGAGCGATAAAATGCATATACAGTTCACTCGTTACTTGCCTTAAAATATTTGTAGTCTTGAGTAAACGAGATAAAATGAGTAAGTGAGAGAGAGAGAGAATGAGTACATGAGGGAGGACAGGCACAGAGTTATTATTATTATTATTAATCAAAAAGAAGCGCTAAGCCACAAGGGCTATACAGCACAGAGTTATGTAAAGCCAGGCGAACGTAAGTTTTGTAAACAAAGTGTACACGTCTGGTTTGTGTACAAGTTACATTGTGTACAAGTTACATTGTGTACAAGTTACATTGTGTACAAGTTGTCTGTACATTGATACGGTAGAATAAATAAAGAACACACTCTTTCTCATGTAATGCCATTTTTAGAAGAAATGATGCTCTGAGTGAAGGCAATGGAAATAAGTCACTGTCTGACTTTTTTGGGTTATCCTAGGTACTTTACATACATGTTATGTATGATAATCTATGTAACTATTTGTGTGTACCTGAATAAACTTACATACGAAAGGAATAATTTTCTACAGTTACCCCCAGTAACACATTTTCTCTGATATTGAACTAGATTATTATTATTATTATCAAAAAGAAGCACTAAGCCATATTGAACTAGAGAAAATGTTATTCTTGCTGTCACTCGTACAAGTCTGGCTACCACATCTCGTATTTGTTTCTTTATTCTACTGTGAGGTGTATTTATCATCTTTATATGTTATGTATCAATCCCGGCCGGGGTATGGTTTGTTTGCAATCGTGTCATTACGATTTCGTGAGTCATGTTTATTATATAATTTTTAAAAAAAAAAAGCGTGCGTGAGCGTGTTAGATAGGAGTGAATGGAGACGAATGGTACTTGGGACCTGACGATCTGTTGGAGTGTGAGCAGGGTAATATTTAGTGAAGGGATTCAGGGAAACCGGTTATTTTCATATAGTCGGACTTGAGTCCTGGAAATGGGAAGTACAATGCCTGCACTTTAAAGGAGGGGTTTGGGATATTGGCAGTTTGGAGGGATATGTTGTGTATCTTTATATGTTTATGCTTCTAGACTGTTGTATTCTGAGCACCTCTGCAAAAACAGTGATAATGTGCGAGTGTGGTGAAAGTGTTGAATGATGATGAAAGTATTTTCTTTTTGGGGATTTTCTTTCTTTTTTGGGTCACCCTGCCTCGGTGGGAGACGGCCGACTTTTTCAAAAAAAAAAAAAAAAAAAAAAAAAAAAATGTATATTAACGTAATACTATATGACATTTAATGAGATTCGGTGATTATTATTAATGCTAATATGGCGTCACTCATACAAGGTGTCTGGCTCCCACATCTTGTATTTTTTTTATTTATTTTACTGTGGAGTGTATTTATCATCTTTATATGTTATGTATCATGTTTATTATATAATTTTGAAAAAATATCAGATGGATTAACGAAAATATGTATATTAACGTAATGTACGACATTTAATGAGACTCGGTGATGATTATTATTATTATTATCATCATAATTATTAATATGGTGTCTCAAGACATGAGACAATGATTTTAATATGTACCTGCACGCTAGCACATTGTGTGAGTTTATTTAGGTACAGGTATACATAAGTATAATTGTCAGAGTATATATAAAATATGAAATAACTTTTAAAAACACTTGAAATTTTGGAGTTTCCAGACATAATGGAGAGACTTAGTGCTTATGGATCTCACAGAGAATGTAAACAAACCGGGTGGGGCTCGGTGACCATATTAGAAAGTCAGATGGGGGGAGCGGTATAGAGAGTTTTGGTCATAATTTGAAATGACTGTATTAGCAGAACGCCGTAAGTGAAACTCCATAAAGCGGGGCCCTACTGTATTGTTTTTTGCTGGGTCCCTGGTCATGTTGACATACAGGGCAATGAACAGGCAGACACTGCTGCACTGTCAACAGTAATGACCTCCCAGTTTCATATAGAGGTGTTCCATTCACAGACTATTTTGCTGAAATAGCTACTCACCTCCGCACCTGTTGGCAACAGCGTTGATCTGATCTGCTCCATAACAAACTTCATTCTATTAAACCGAGTGTAGGTTTCTGGCCGTCTTCTTGTCATGAATGTTGAGGATGGGAGACTACTACTACTCCCATCTTCACATCAGCCACACTCGTCTTACTCATGGTATCTCATGGAGAGGTGCCCTGTTCCTCTCTGTGAGAACTGTCAAGTCCCAGTATCTGTTTGCCACATTCTGTTGCACTGTTCACTATCAATGAGCACGCAGAATTTACCCCCAATGTTGTCTCCACTCCATTGCCCTTTCTTTACCTTCCCTTCTTGCTGATGGACCTTCCTCTAACCCATAAATGGTCCAAATGTATATCGCTTTTGCCGCTAGTGCCCCAAACGTATACTGTATATACGTTTTATTTTTCCTGCCTTCAAATTTGGCATGATTGGCCTGAGATGCCTTGTCAGCATAGAATGGGTCCTAAAACTGTGTGCGAGGTATTAAAAAGATCTGGGACTACTTAGTACCTTGTGGAAGCACCAGTTCAAATGAATGCCAGCTAGAGCAAACAGCGCAGCAAACACCTGGGATTCACTGATGTCATGTAGTAGTAACAACCATTTTAAGAGGAAAGTGATTTTGACCCTGGGTTTAGTGGCTTTGAGGTGGATGTGGCCACAAGTGGTTGAGAAAATATAAAAAAAACCTCGATAATAACCCATGTGTGCAATATTTATGCAACACCCTTTCAGAATGTCTTATAACCTATTCCCTAAGTAAAGAGAAACAATGCTGGCTGGCGGCCTGGCTCTATCCCCGTTTGTCTGTATCTATCTGTCTCTCTCTCTGTCAGTCTCTATCTTTGTCTATCTGTCTATCTTTCTCTCTCTCACAGGTACACATAAATACAAGTATACATAGTGTAAATTACCTAGGATAACCCAAAAAATCCAGACAGTGCTATACTCTGCTTGAAGAAGTGAGTAAATGTGATGATGCAGTCTTGTGGCTCTCTCTGAGACAGAGAGCTAGACGGAGAGAAACAACGACAGGGAGCTTGACAGACAAATACACACACGTTTGTGTACCAGCAAAAACAAAGCAAGGCCCTAATCTTTTCTTATCAAGCCTTATCACTGCACCCTCGCGAATGCTCATCAAACGTCAGCTCTTATCAAATGTTATCTCATCGTATCATGCCACTGTCAGGGGTGGACTTTGTTTTTCGTGCTTCAAGGGAACTTATTATTATTACGTATTATTATTCCTCTTCCTCCTCCTCCTTTTTTTCATTTTCTTCTTCACTTCCAAATATCCAAAACATTGCTGGGACCTATAAATACTTCGTATTTATTCCAAGACAATAGTAAATGACCAAGGCAGGTGCAAATGTCCACCTGTCAGTGTGTTTGTAACAATTTGAGTACAATTTCAGTATCTAATACAAGTGTCAGAACAAAGATTGGTTATGAAATGACAAGAACTACTATAAAAATTACATAAAAATTATATAAAATATGAAAAATAGAAAAAAAAGGTATATCGGCAACACATCTGCAAGCAGCAGGACTCGCTGTTGATGTCAAGTGAGCATCCAGTGCCAACTTCTGGGCCTCGTATCTTGATAAACACTTAGAAAAATGTGCTCTTTTTGTCCAAAAAAAAAAATTATTTTTCAAAATATTCGGGGCACTGGGGTAGTGAACGTACATATACGTTTGGACCATTTACGGGTTAATCCAGACTCTCTCATTGACTTTGACAGCAACTGATTTACTACACAAACTCTGATGATGCCTCTAGGACTCTCCTCCGTCATTTCTACCTTAATCTCTAGCTACCCTCTACCTCTGCCCTATTCACTGCTCTGCTGCAATCTATACCCTAATAATTATCCCTCCCCCTCTTGCCACCCATTTCTCTTACATTCTTCCCTACCCTGCTCTGCTGTATAACCCTTGTGGTTTAGCACTTTTTTTTTTATTATAATCCTTTATTTTTAAGTCGGTATTCACTTCTTTTTTTATATAAAATTGGCCAAATTACTGACTTCTGTGCACTTTATGGGTGGTTGAAATAGTTGAATGGGCAGTTTCTTTTGCTCAATCATTAGGGAAATACCTAAGATTGTCAAAAAAAGAGCAGTGGAATTGGCTTAACCCTTGAACCCTCTCCAATGTACTAGTATGCACATCTTTTCATGCCAAATCTGCCAATAATTTCGATTTTGGATCTTCCATCTGTTTATTCATTTGAAACCCCTCAAGGAAGGTTCCTTGATGTTGGTGAGGGGCTCTTGATTTAGGGAATTGGATCTATGCTCCAGTTCCCCAAATTAAGCCTGAATGCCTTCCACATACCCCCCCAGGCGCTGTATAATCCTCCGGGTTTAGCGCTTCCCCCTTGATTGTAATAATAATTCATTTGAAAAAAAAATTCCAAGGCCAGCAGGGTCCACACAATGTATCATGGTTAACCACTCATTTGATGACTATATCATAACTAGCAAAAGTAAACATTGAAATCAGCTGTTGTTCCACTAGCTTGCCTACCAGCAAACAGGGTGTGAGAGTTGCACAAAGGTAACTTATTCCAAGCTTATTACAATTTCATGATACTAACAGGAATTCAGCCATGAAGCACATGGAGAATATTAACCCAGGATAACCCAGTAAAATCAAAGTGAATAATTAACATGTTTTGAGGAGTAATACACTCTGAAACAGTTGTACATAGCCTTAAAAAAACAAAATAGTAAAAACAAAAAACAAAAAATGCTGTATTCCAAGTGGAGCAATTTTGGTCTAATCATTTGCACCATAAAATCAAAAGTTATCAGTTCTTCTCATTTTACAAATACAATTTTTATTGCAACAAGATTGCTTATACAGATTATTATTATAATCAAAAAGAAGCGCTAAGCCACAAGGGCTTTGCTTATACAGAAATGGGTGACAATTGAGTGCATGTTGAAAGCTCATGGTTATGTAGAGTATTTTGGGCAAGCTTGGCCTAGCTTAACCCTTTCAGGGTCCAAAGGCCAAATTTCAAAGTGCACACCAGTGTCCAAGAATTTTCAAAAAATAATTTTATTTTTCTTATGAAATGGTAGAGAATCTTTTTCTGAAGGTAATCAAACAAAAAGTACGAAATTTGATGGAAAATTGATGAAATTATGCTCTCGCGCCTCTTCAAGGGGGGCTCCTTGGCGTGGTGAAGAGGCTCTTGGTCTGAGGAATTAGCCCTGTCGGTCTTCTTCCTCAGACCGAACCTAATTACCCCCCATTCTCCCCTCCCCTATCCCATCCTCCCCATCCTCCCCTTTTTCCATTCCTCCTCCTCCTCCTCACCCCTCCCTTTTGCCCTTCCTCTTTTTAGCCTTCGTGATTTCTCCCACAGGCGCGCTAGTTCCTAGGTAGGGGAAAGGACACCGGGGTCGATCCCATTCCGTTGAGGTTTCTTGGCGGTGGCGTAGTTTGCCGTGGAATCTGGATTGCCTAGGGATGTCCTGATCCCTCTCCGGTATCCCGGAGTAGCTTTGGGTGTCTTTTGGGCGACGGGTGTATCTCTGGAAGCCACCTTTCGGATTCCGGGGGTGGTGGCTGAAGGAGGTATGCTTTGTGGCGGATATCCGGCCGCCCTCTCTTTTGTCCACCGAGGTAGCTCGGCAGATGTGAGGTTGCTATCCCGGATTGCTGGTTTACTGGCATGAAGGGTAGGGTATGGCACGGGTTCCATGCTGCATCTGCGCTACTAGCGGTGTCGAGTCCTCTTGGGCGCGGAGGGAGATTTCCGGCCCTTTCATTCCTCCTGGGAACTATTCCTCCCCGCTCCCCCCTTTTTTTATTCTTTTTTTTGTTTTTATTTTCTTTTCTTCTTTCTTTTTTTTTCTTAAAAACAAAAAGCAAAGGAGTAACCTAACCATGGCAGCCCTAGTCCATGAAACCACTACCCCCGGGCCCCTTCTTGATACCGCACCCCATTCTGACCCTGCCTTGTGTTTAGACCACTCTTCGGACACTCCTGATGCCCCTGTACCTCTTGCTGGTGCTGTTTCCTCACCCGCTTCAGGTACCGGGGCTTCGACTGACTCCTTCGATTTGTCTGAACTCCGCTCTCCTTTGACTATGCTTCCGGCTTCTCCCTCTACGGTACGGCAATTTTCAAATCGCCCACCCATTTCATGCCGGACCAACTCCGGTCCTACTCCTAAACGCCAACGTCAATCTCCTGATGATGCTCCGTCGTTACCTTCCCATTCTACTCGGAAACGACCGACACGTCAAGCACTCCCTCTCCACGCTCAGTTTCGGACCACACAATGGACTAAATTCTTTACTTTAAGACCAACTTCTTCTTCTGCCTACCTTTCTGACCATAGTATTGCCAAAGCGCTCCTGCGTCATGTTGGCAGAGATATTTCATTTCACGCTCTCAAGAGCGGTACGCGCATCGTCACTGTCCAGAATGCTACCCAAGCTCATGATCTTTCTCTCCTTTCGAATATCGATACTACTCCTATCACTATTGAAAAACATCTTTCTCTCAATTCTTGTAGTGGTACTGTCATTCTGCCCCATACCATAGTCCAACAGAATTTCCAGTCATGTGGCAATGACATTTTTGAACAGCTGGAACTCCAGGATCTCCCAATCCTCAAAGTAGACACTTATGTCCTTCCTGCCCGGGGGCGGAGACGTTACCCTTGCAATGTGGCTCGTTTAACTTTTGACAGCCGAGAACTCCCGTCCTCTGTATATGTCGCGGGACATCGGTTACAAGTTCGAAAGGTGATACCTACACCGCAACAATGTAGAAATTGCTGGCGTTTTGGTCACCCAGCGAAATATTGCAGATCTATGGCCGAATGCCCAGTCTGTGGTGCCGACAACCATTCTAATACATCTTGCAGTCAACCTCCATCTTGCCTTAATTGTAATGAAGCTCACCCTTCGTACTCCCGCCGTTGCCAGGTCTACTTAAATGAACGTGAAATCCGTTGCCTCAAAGAGGCAGAAGGTCTCCCTTATGCTATGGCAGTTACTCATCTCCGCCTCCAAGGGAGACTACCCCGTGTTTCTTATTCTCGTGTTTCCAAACGTCCCCCCACTTCTGGGGTCCCATCTTCTGCAGCCTCCTCTGTTGTTACCCCTCCCATAGCCATTACGGCATCTAATCCTTTTGCTGTCCTTGGCTCTGACGTCCCGACTACAACTCAGTCTGTTCTCACATCTTCGCGTCCTTCCTCACAAGCCCCAGTATCGACAAGACCTCGTACGACACCTAATACCAATCGCCCCTCTACTCAGAAGTCCAAAAAATCCACATTGCTCAAATCTTCTTTGCCCCTTCCTTCCCTTCTTCCACCTCCACACGTTACCTTTCCAGTCTCTGTACCTAGTTCTTCCCCTCTCTCTGGCTCTATTACAAGTGTGGAGATTCACCCTCCTCCTCGTACTATGCCTTCCACCCCCGTCCCCTCCCAAGTTTCTCCCTCTTCTGTCACCTCCCAGGTTTCTACCTCTTCTGTCCCCCCCCACACTTCATCTCCAGTCCCTTACACTTTTCCCTCCCCCTCTACTTTGGTACAGTCCACTACTGTCCCAATCTTTACTCACCCTCCTCCTCCTATCTCCAATATGGTTTCCCATACATCTTTGAATTCAGAAACACTTGAAGCCATTTCAGAATATATTGCAGAGACTAAACCTTCAATGGACACTGATTCACTTCCTGTTCCTTCTCTTCCCTCTCCTCCATCTTCACAAACCCATTCTTCGCAACGCTCCGTTCCTTCGCTACTTGAACATCTTCCAATGCCACCACACGTTGACTTTTCTAACCCCTCTAGTCCGTAGGTGCCTTTACCTACAGATTCCTGATATTTTCTTCATCGCCAATCATGGCCTATTTACAGTGGAATATCCGCGGCCTCAGGGGTAATCGGGGTGAGCTTCAGATGTTGCTTTCCAGGTTTTCCCCTGTTGGTGCTTGCTTACAAGAACCAAAATTACACTCGGCTGTTTTCCAACCTATCTCAGGCTATAATTTATTGTATTCTTCGGATCCTTTCTCAGATGGGACCTTTAATGAAAGTGCCCTTCTTCTACGCAATGATATTCCGTACTGTCAACTATTTGTCCATACCTCGCTGCATTACACTGCAGCCCGTATCCACTTGAATAAGTGGTTTACAATATGTTCTTTATATCTCTCTCCTTCTCGAGCATTTTCTATCCCAGACTTTGCCTTTCTTGTTTCATCCTTACCACCACCACTTCTGTTACTTGGTGATTTTAATGCCCACCATTTCCTCTGGGGGGGGTCTCATTGTGACTCACGTGGCATTCAGTTGGAGGCTTTTCTTGCCTCTCACCCCCTCCATGTTTTAAATACGGGTACTCCCACCCATTTTGATCCTCGTACTCATACTCTCTCTTGCATCGATCTATCAGTCTGCTCTTCCTCCACTGCACTAGACTTCACCTGGTCTGTTCTACCAGACTTACATGACAGCGATCATTTTCCGATCATTCTTACTTCTCCTTCCTATTCACCACCTTCCCGTAGCCCTCGCTGGCAATTTGATCGGGCAAATTGGGATCTTTACTCACACCTCACTGCTTTTAGTGAGGTTCCTTCTTCATCCTCCATTGATGAGCTCCTACACATCTTCTCGACATCAGTTTATACCGCAGCTTCTCATTCTATACCCCAAACCTCAGGCAGGCATTCTCAGAAGTGCGTGCCTTGGTGGTCTCCTGCTTGTGCTCGTGCAGTCCGTTTGAAACGTGCTGCATGGGGCAGGTACCGGTACAATAGAACCGCTGAGAGACTTGTTGATTTTAAGCAGAAGCGTGCGATCGCTCGCCGTGTCATCCGTGAAGCTAAACGCACTTGTTGGCGAGACTATGTTTCCACCATCACCTCTGCTTCTTCTATGAGTGCAGTCTGGAAAAAAGTGAGGAAATTGAGTGGTAAATACTCTCCTGACCCGGCTCCTGTTCTACGGGTCACTGGTGTTGATATAGCAAACCCTCTCGACGTTGCCATTGAACTTGGCACACATCTGGTCCGTATTTCCCGAGGGCTCCATCTATGCCCCTCGTTTCTTTCCTCAAAGTCTGCCAGAGAGTTAGTACCCTTGGACTTTTCTTCTCTCGGAGAAGAACAGTATAATGTGCCTTTTACACTTCAAGAACTGGAGGCAACGCTCTCAGCTTGCCGATCATCGGCAGCTGGGCCTGATGACATTCATATTCGTATGTTACAACATTTACATCGGTCAGCCCTTGTAGTCCTCTTACACCTCTTCAATCTTATTTGGGCACAAGGAGTTCTTCCCCAGCTGTGGAAATCTGCCATTGTTCTCCCTTTCCGCAAACCGGGTACTACAGGACATGATGCCTCCCACTATCGCCCCATCGCTCTTACAAGTGCAGTTTGCAAAGTGATGGAACGCCTCGTAAATCGACGTTTAATGTGGTATTTAGAGACTCACAACAGTCTCTCCGCTAGTCAATATGGCTTTCGTAAGGGTCGTTCTACCATAGACCCCTTACTACGCTTGGATACGTATGTTCGTAATGCCTTTGCGAATAATCACTCAGTTATTGCCATATTTTTTGACCTTGAGAAGGCATATGACACAACTTGGAGGTATAATATTTTGGCCCAGGCCCATTCCTTAGGCCTCCGAGGCAATCTACCATCCTTCCTTAAGAACTTTTTAACTGACAGACATTTCCGTGTTCGAGTCAATATTGTTCTTTCCCCGGACTTCGTCCAAGCTGAAGGTGTCCCTCAGGGATGTGTTCTAAGCACAACACTTTTTCTCCTTGCTATAAATGATTTGGCCTCTGTTCTTCCACCCAATATTTGGTCATCACTCTATGTTGATGACTTCGCTATTGCTTGTGCAGGCGCTGACTGTCACCTTATTGCAGTTTCTCTCCAGCATGCGGTCGACCGTGTTTCCACTTGGGCCACCACACATGGGTTTAAATTTTCAAGTACCAAAACTCACCAAATTACTTTCACTAGACGCTCTGTTATCTCCGATCATCCTTTGTATCTCTATGGCTCCCGTATCCCCGAACGTGATACAGTCAGGTTTCTAGGCCTTCTCTTTGACCGTCGGTTAACCTGGAAACCTCACATTACCTCTCTGAAGGCAACTTGTCACAGCCGGCTAAACCTTCTTAAAACCCTTGCTCATCTTTCCTGGGGAGCTGATCGTCGAACTCTGCTTCGCCTACATTCAGCCCTCGTTTTATCGAAACTCGATTATGGTGACCAGATTTATTCCGCGGCCTCTCCTGCTACTCTCTCTAGCCTTAACTCTATCCATCACCAAGGCTTACGTTTGTGCCTTGGTGCTTTTCGCTCTTCCCCTGTTGAGAGCCTCTATACAGAAGCAAATGTTCCATCCTTGTCTGATCGCCGTGATGCCCATTGCCTTCGTTACTATGTACGCTCTCACGAGCTACACAATCCTTCCATTTATAGAATGGTCACCGATATTAGTAGACATTCTTTATTCGTTCGCCGCCCCTGTTTGCTCCGTCCCTTTTCTCTTCACCTACTTTCACTCTTGTCTTCCCTTCAGTTACCACCTTTATATGTTCATGTAGCATCTCACTTTTCCCTACCCCCCTGGGAAGTTCCAGCTGTTCGGGTCTGTTCTTTCTCACTCCCTTGCTCGAAAGCTCAACTGCCTACGGTGGCTTCCCGCTCTCTTTTTCTTGATCACTTCCACTCTCATTCTCATGCCACCGCTGTGTACACAGATGGCTCTAAGTCTTCAGACGGCGTCGGATTCGCAGCAGTGTTTCCGGACAGCGTCGTACGAGGGCATTTACTATCTTCAGCTAGCATTTTTACTGCTGAACTGTATGCCATTCTTGCAGCACTTATTCGTATCGCATCTATGCCTGTGTCATCATTTGTAGTAGTCTCAGACTCCCTTAGTGCTCTACAGGCTATACGAAAATTTGATACATCTCATCCCCTAGTTCTCCGTATCCAACTTTGGCTACGCCGTATCTCTACCAAACATAAAGATATTGTTTTTTGTTGGGTCCCTGGTCATGTCGACGTACAGGGCAATGAACAGGCAGACACTGCTGCGCGGTCAGCAGTATATGACCTACCAATTTCCTATCGAGGTGTTCCATTTCTGGACTATTTTGCTGCAATAGCTACCCACCTTCGCACCCGTTGGCAACAACGTTGGTCAACTCTGCTCGGTAACAAACTTCATTCTATTAAACCGAGCATAGGTTACTGGCCGTCTTCTTGTCATCAGTGCCGAGGTTGGGAGACCACTCTCTCCCGCCTTCGCATTGGCCACACTCGTCTTACTCATGGGTATCTCATGGAGAGGCACCCTGTTCCTCTCTGTGAGCAGTGTCAAGTTCCAGTATCGATTAGCCACATTCTGTTAGACTGCCCTCTCTATCAGCGAGCACGCAGAATTTACCTCCAACGTCGTCTTCGTTCTCCTACTCTCTCTTTACCTTCCCTTCTTGCTGATGGACCCTCCTTTAATCCTGACTCTCTCATTGACTTCTTGACAACGACTGATTTACTCCACAAACTCTGATGATACTTTTTGCACTCCCCTCAGCCCTTTCTGGTTCAGTCTCTTGCTGCCCTTTACCCTTTCACCATCCACTGCCCCGCTGTTATCCGTAACCTGTTGCTCATCCATCTCCCTTTTGCCACCTGATGCCCTCGCTTCCTTCCTGCCCTGCAGCGCTGTATAGTCCTTGTGGCTTAGCGCTTCTTTTTGATTATAATAATAATAATAATATGCTCTCGCGAATTTTGATGTCGGCAATATTTACACATCGGTGATTTTGCCAACTTTGACTCCCATTTTAGGCCAATTATATTACTCCAGTCGACCAAATTCTTAGCTATTTCATTAGTATTGCTTCTATCGATTGAGCACAAGAAATCGCCAACTCAACTGTTTCAACTACAAATTAAAGTGATTGGAAATTGGTAATTTGGCCAATTTAATGCAAATTTCAGAATATTCCAATTTCAAAATAGGGTCCTGAATAAACACTGCAGGCATTCCTGGCACTAAACTAACATTTCCTCTGTTCATTAGTTATGTTTTCAGGCTTTACTAATGAATTCTATTTTGAATTTTTATTAAAACCAAAAAATAGAAGATTTACTATTTTGCAATATTGTAATAATTGTATAAATAATATCACCACATTTGTTAATGTATATTAGACCCACCAGCTTTCGTGTATTAGATGTGTGAGGTCATTTGTTTACTCTTGAACATCAGCAAAAATTTAACATTTCTGCTACTCTGAGCTCAGTTTCAAGCCATTTCCATTACCAAAACCAATCAAAATCATCTCTATTTCTGTAATATATCTTCCATTCTATCAAATGAGACCAAGAAATTGCAAATACAATTATAAACATGAAAAAAACACTGCAAAGTCCCTGTTTTAATCAAAAATTATGGTCTCGGTTTTTTCTCTCATTATGCACTGTGCGCTGCAGGATTTGTTTTATGTGGTGCACACATACCACATAGATGTATTCTTTCATATCTAGGCCCAAATTTACCGCTCACAGCTTATCAGAGTGAGCTGAGCTCATGGCGTAGATCTACGGTTTGGACCCTCAACGTATAGCCGTAGATCTATGGCATGGACCCTCAAAAGGTTAAGACTACAAGGGCATATCGTTGTACATAAAACAAAAATATTTGGGTTATAGTCTATTAAGTTCATAGGTGGGATTTTTTTTTTCTGAGTATCACACAGTTTAAGGGTTAAAATAGGACTCTGCAAAATCACTGATGCATAAATTGTGTTGAGGCTTTTAACTTTGTGCCTGATTATTCTGTAAGTTTGCCATGAAATTTTGTGCTCTTGGTGTCATTGCCTTCAGCAATATTAACCCCTTTTTTCATTGTCCAGACCCTGAAATAAAGATTGCTAGTTCCCTGTGTCCCCTTTCTAAAAATAAAATTCTTCTGAAATGGTAGAAAATCTTTCTCTGAGGGTAATGACACCATAAGTGTGAAATCTGATAGAAAACTTATGGAATTACGTAGGTGTCAAGTAGGCATTCTCTGCACAGTTTACACCTCGGTGATTTCTTCCTCTTCGAGTCCTATTTTAAGCTTTTGTTCCATTCATCCAAATTCTTAGCTATTTCTCTAGTATGCTTTTTGTTCTATCAATTGAGCCCAAGAACCACCCACTATTTCATCTATTCTGTAAAGTGCACACATGCCTGTAATTTGAACAGTTTTACACATTAAAAATATATTTTTAAAAGTCCAAAATAAACAATGCAGTCATTCCTGGCACTAAAACATTTCCTCTGTTCATTAGTCATGTCCCTAGGCCTCTCCTATTGAATTCTTGTTCACACAAAAATACTCTTCTCAGATAATATAATCAAGAAAGATTAGTCAGGGTTAACAGCATCACAATAATTAAATCAGACATTACAAACCCATAAAACAGACTGGGGAAAATTGGCAAAAATAGTATTTCTGTTATTTTGATCCTAATTTCAAGCTACCTCTGGTCCTGAAGCTAAAATTCTCTCTTGCAATAATAGTATAACTTCCATTCTATCAAATAATACCAAGAAACCATCTTAGAAAACAGCTCAAAGTTGCTATTTTAAACCGAACACATGGTCAAAATTTTGCTTCTCCCATCATGCACCACATAGGGCAGAATTTTCATACTGTGCACACTCACTACACACTGATTTTCTTAAATCTAGGCCAAAATTTACCACTCTTAGCTTTTCTGAGTGAGCTGCACCCCTGAAAGGGTTAAAATCTCCTTCACACATGCCTTACAACCATTCCTGAGATGTATAACGAAACTTTATTCCTAGTTTTATATAACTGTTTGGTCAACCTATCTTGCTCTTTCATAAATAACTAAAAACCACCTCTACAACCCGCTCGTCTTTCCAAATTATGAATGTCATATGACTGAACCATCTTTAAATTTCTCTGCCTCATATTCTTTACATATTCACATCATATATTGATCTTCAACACCAAGATACACTGCCTTCAGCCTTCTCCTCACTGTAGCAAAGACCATGCCTTGCACCCATACTGAAGTGCATGTAGGAGCATAAAGTCAGCAGTTATGGGTGTGGAGACTATTCAGTACAAGGATTTATTGGTAATATGGTTTGCTTAGTGTTGAAGTTCATGGTAGACCTTTATGTAGTTCAAATTAAACCTTGTCCTGCATATTTTCTTTATGCCCATATGTATAGCACCATTGTACTTTTGATACCTCTTTTTCATCCATTGATAAACTTTTTTTCTTTTCCAAGATTTCCCATCACTACAGCTACCTTCTTTTTTCATATGTATTCTGTGACTGGGCACTCAATCTTCCCTGCCAAGTTTTGCCATTACACACCCTTCCAAATGCCTTGCCAACCCTGGAAATTTATCTTTTGAATCTCTAGAATACAGTGTTATCAGTAAAGAGCAACTGTAATTGTTCACACTACAGTGGAACCTAGCTTATAACTCAATTTGCTCATATATCAAATCAGTTTTCCTCATTTCAGTTAATTGAAATTCCATTAATCTGTTCCAGCGGAATTCCTGCTCTCAGAAAGCAGGACGAAATACTTCAGTATGATGCTAATGTCAACTCTACGGCTTATCTATCATAACTCATCTGATTCGACATAATAAGCAATATAAATAACATAGAAACATAAAATACAAATAAAATACTACATTGTGACAAGTGGTGGCAGCGGCAGTGGCAGCAATTCCCGCTCCCACTATCTTCCCATGCTCTTATTATAAGAGAAAACAAGAGTGTTTGTGAGGCTAACTGTACTAGATCACTAATTTCATAAGGAAAACACTGAAACAATGAATTTATAAGTAAGAAATATTGCATAAAAGCATAATAGAGAATGTAAAGAAATAAACTGGTTTTATAAAGTGTACCAGCGCTGTATAGCCCTTGTGGCTTAGCGCTTCTTTTTTATTATAATATAAAGTGTACGTACGCTGGTGGAGGTGGAGGGTTGAAGATAACCTACTTGCTACTAGCTTGTACTGCCTTACAAACAACCCGCACACCTCACTCGTTTCTTTGATTTCATACTGTAATTCCATGGACATAACCCTCTTTTTCTTCTCAGCACTGTCCTTTGCACTTTAAGACCCATGGTTAGAAAAAAGAAATTTGGCAATAACACGAGAAATGCTTCCACGGCGACAAACACATGCACAGCTCGGCTGATATTGTGGCGTTCACTGTGCCAACTAGTGGCAGCGTTCTGAAGCTCGCTCATTATTATTATTATAATTATTAATTTAGGGAACTGGAGCACAGATTCAATTCCCTAGATCAAGAGCCCTCACACCAGCATCAAGGTTCCTTGACGCTGAGGAGGAGCTTCAGAACACCACCACTGTTTACCTCGCTGTGGAAGCATTTCTTTCGTGTTTGCTTGCATTTTGTGCAGTTATTTTGCTAAATTTATTTTTTCTAACCATGGGCACTGAGAAAGGACAGTGCTGAGAAGAAAGAGGATGTCCATGGAATTAAAGCATGAAATCACTGATAAATAAGCGAGGTGTGCGGGGTGAGGAAAGGGGGAGAAACTCGCTTGTAACTCAGCAAAAAATTGGAGCAACAGTTCGTATCTCGAAAAACTCGTATGTTGGAACACTTTTAAGTCAAGGTTCCACTGTATATAAAATTACTTTAAGCCCACACCTTCATAAACATATTAGTTAAAAGTGGCGAGATGTTCAGTGTGGAAGTACAGGTATTAAAGATCGACAAACTATTTTGAATGGATGCTGAAAGGGTGGCAATGATTTCACAGGTGCAGCAAGAAGGGATATGATGTATTAGCAGGGAGTAGAAGCCAGGAGTATGTATGTTGGCAGAGTGAAGCAGCAGGGATGGAATTAAATCAATGTTAAATGCAGGTTGAGATAGTTTTGGCAAAGTCTCTTGTGTATATCAGGTAAAGTGTACAATAGAATTAAGTGTTATATGAAAGGCAAAGAAAGATGGAATAAAAAGGAAGTGGATTCTAGAAGGAAAAGGAAGGTGTTTATTGTATGTATTCACTAAAGTATACACATGAACAGTTCTCAGCTAAGGGTAACAGTTGTTTATTATATTGAGGGCTTTGGAAGACCTAATAAGGTGAACAGGTGCTGTTAATGTAAACCATACCCCGGGCGGGGATAGAACCCGCGATCTGAGAGTCTCAAAACTCCAGACCGTCGCGTTAGCCACTGGACCAGCTAGCCACAATAAGATTCGCCCAACTAGGTATATTTCTACACCATAGGAAGGTTAGCATAGGCACCACTGTGACCACAAATGCAAGTTTTTACAGACGAATCTCCAGCTAGCGTGGCCATGACGAACTCTAGCTCAAGTCCCCTCAAAGCCGTTAACGTGACTCCCGAAATCGTAATCGAAATTGCAATTGTGTCATTACGATTTCTTGTCATGTTAACGGCTTTGAGGGGACTTGAGTTAGAGTTCATCACGGCCATGCTAGCTGGAGATTAGTCTGCAAAAACTTGCATTTGTGGTCACAGTGGTGCCTATGCTAATCTTCTTATGGTGTAGAAATATACCTAGTTGGGCGAATCTTATTGTGGCTAACTGGTCCAGTGGCTAACACGATGGTCTGGGGTTTTGAGACTCTCAGATCGCGGGTTCTATCCCCGCCTGTGGTATGGTTTGTTTGCAATAGTGTCATTACGAGTGCTGTTAACATAAGTTTTTTGAGGAGCTCAAGTTATGGAATGTAGGAAAGTGAATATATTATTTCAAAAGTAGGCCTTAGACAAAGATGTGTGATGTTACAATAGCAGTTTAAAGGCTTCCAGATAGTTTAAAAAAAAAAAATGTGTGTGTTTGGGAAAGGTGGAAGCTTAAAATGATGATAAATTGGATATCAAGTATTAGTTTTTTTTAATTGGAAAAGTAGTGGTAGAGGAATTTAGGAGGGTGTGTTGAGGCATCTGTGGAAAGAAAGATAAGTAAATTATGGAGGCAAATAAGGAAATGTATCAGTATAGTGGTACCAGCACATTTGGGAGTGAGGTATGTGCTTTGAATTTTGCAGTGAGGAGGCTAGATGCTATGGAAAAGTCCCATTCAAGAGCAATATGTGGTGTGAATGTGATTTAGAGAATTCAGAGTGTAGAAATTAATAAAAGGCAAAGTAGGATCACCAAGGGTGTTCAGAGGGTTAAGGTGGTTTGGGAATGATAGGATGGTGAGGGATAGGTTGACAAAGGTTGTATAAATCTAGGCTCATCCCAAGAATAGTCGAAAGAAGAGGGGGGTCAAGATTACAATGGGTGGTTTACATATTATAAAACAGTTACAAAGAAGGCTGCTAGGCATGTTAGTGGCCTTCTTTGTAATTGTTTTATAATATGTAAACCACCCATTGTAATCTTTACAGAGAAAAAAAACATTTCAATTTCAATCCAGTAGGCTTCTAAGATGGATCAGAGTGAACAGAGGAGAAAAGTTTTTTTTTTTAATGGATGTTCTGTTGGAGTGAGCAAGGTATCATTTATGAAGGGAGTCAGGGTAACCTGTTAGCTGAACTTAAGGCCTGGAGGGAAGGTAGGGATGTTACAGTTTGAGGGTAATCTGAATTGTGATGTCAGCACACTGTGATTGAATGAATGATGGTAAATGTTGTCCTCCCCTCCCCCCCTCTTTTTTTTTTT
>NC_091319.1:25371674-25399674 GCF_038502225.1 Cherax quadricarinatus | reverse complement strand
GCCTACACAGTAGGCTTCTTCAGTCAAGTACAGAAAAGTTGATAGAAGCAGAAGATACTTGAAGACGATGTAATCAGTCCATCACCCTTAAAGTTTTGAGGTGGTCAGTCCCTCAGTCTGGAGAAGAGCATTGTTCCATGGAATGAAACAATATTGTTTCATTCCAGAAGAGCATTGTTCCATGGAATGAAACAATATTGTTTCATTCCATGGAACAATGCTCTTCTCCAGACTGAGGGACTGACCACCTCAAAACTTTAAGGGTGATGGACTGATTACATCGTCTTCAAGTATCTTCTGCTTCTATCAACTTTTCTGTACTCGACTGAAGAAGCCTACTGTGTAGGCGAAACGTTTCGAAATAAAGATACCTAACTGTTGCAAATGTGTCTTACCTAACAAGTTAAGACTACAGAGATCTTTAGCCTGGTTCGACAAATGGCTCATGGAATTTAACCCCACCAAGTGCAAAGTCATGAAGATTGGGGAAGGACAAAGACCGCACACGGAATACAGGTTCGGAGTTCAAAAGCTGCAAACCCGACTCAAGAAGGATCTTGGGGCGAGTATCATACTGAGCACATCCTATGAGGCGCACATCAACCAAATAACTGCTGCAGCATATGGGCGCCTGGCAAACCTGAGAATAGCCTTTCGACATCTAAGTAAGGAGTCATTCACGACACTGTACACCGTGGTTTAGAAAGACACGTAAGCAAACACTATAACATATTTATTAGAAAACGTTTCGGTCCTGGGACCTTGATCACTTCTAACATACAGAGGTAGAAAGACATTATATATAGTTGTGATGAATGGTTTGAAAAACCGACAAGTTGAAGATTGAGACACTTATGCAGCATATGGGAATCTTTATTCAGGAAACGTTTCGCCACACAGTGGTTTCATCAGTCCAATACAAAGAGGAAGGCGTAAGGAGAGGAGGAGAATGAGGTAATCAGTCCCTCAACCTGGAGTCGATGTGTTCAGTCCATCAATCTTGTAGAATTCTACAAGATTGATGGACTGAACACATCGACTCCAGGTTGAGGGACTGATTACCTCATTCTCCTCCTCTCCTTACGCCTTCCTCTTTGTATTGGACTGATGAAGCCACTGTGTGGCGAAACGTTCCCTGAATTCTACAAGATTGAATTCTACAAGATTGATGGACTGAACACATCGACTCCAGGTTGAGGGACTGATTACCTCATTCTCCTCCTCTCCTTACGCCTTCCTCTTTGTATTGGACTGATGAAGCCACTGTGTGGCGAAACGTTTCCTGAATAAAGATTCCCATATGCTGCATAAGTGTCTCAATCTTCCACATTATATATAGGCGGAGAGTGAGATGTGACGCACGTGACCTGAGGAATGTCATAAGAACATTAGAATGGAGGAACACTGTAGAAGGCCTACTGGCCCATGCGAGGCAGGTCCTTATCAAAACAACCTCTACCTATGATGAGGACGGGTAGACGATGAAATCATGTGACTCCTGTGTTGTTGGGTTGGTGCTGCTTAAGTATCATGTATGCCAATGTTTTTGAAATTTTGTAGTTTCCAGTGTTGCGTTCTATAGTGTCGGTGACGGCGATTAGTGAGGCTTCTAGGCACCGTCGGCGTCTGAGGTCTGGTTCGGTGAGAACGAGAACAACACAGGAGTCGTGTACGAATGGTATATAATACCGACAAGATGAGAGTAAGACACTTGTGCAACATCTGGGTATCTTTATTGTAGACGTTTCGCCATCCAGTGGCTTTATCAATACAAATTCTAGGACATAACTTGAAGAGAGTAGAACTATGTACAGAAGATGAGGTAATCAGTCCCTCAACCTAGGAGTAGGTGCGAACAGCACCATAGTCGTGGAGATTCTGAAGCAGAAGAACGAATCCTGGCGCTTATATAGTAACGTCAGGTGAAGCAGACGAGGGCAAATTCACTGGCAGGCGGGATTCCCCAGTGGAAGTAGGTCCTTCCCAAAGAGATGGGTTAGTTGTAGTGGTAGTTGTCGTAGACGTGAAAGTTATGTACATGTCCTCATGTGACAGGAGTCACATGATTTCATCGTCTACCCGTCCTCATCATAGGTAGAGGTTGTTTTGATAAGGACCTGCCTCGCATGGGCCAGTAGGCCTTCTACAGTGTTCCTCCATTCTAATGTTCTTATGACATTCCTCAGGTCACGTGCGTCACATCTCACTCTCCGCCTATATATATAATGTCTTTCTACCTCTGTATGTTAGAAGTGATCAAGGTCCCAGGACCGAAACGTTTTCTAATAAATATGTTATAGTGTTTGCTTACGTGTCTTTCTAAACCAACTTGTCGGTATTTATTACCAAGGTTTATACCACTGTACACCGTGTATGTCAGGCCCATATTGGAGAATGCAGCACCAGTATGGAACCCACACCTGCTCAAGCACGTCATGAAATTATGTAAAGTGCAATAGTTTGCAATAAAACTAGTCTCGGAACTATGGGGTATGTCCTATGACGAGAGGTTAAGAGATCTCAAGCTAATGACAATACAGGACTGGAGGATATGATAACGACGTATAAAATACCGAGGGAAACAAAGGCGAACAGGAAGTTGAAAACTCTGATGAGTCATAGGGATGTTAGGAAGTATTTTTTCAGCCTTAGAGTTGTCAGGAAATACAACAGTCTGGCAGAGTGTAGTAGTAGAGACAGAATCCATACATTCCTTTAAGAAGACATACGATAAAGCTCATGGAGCAGGGAGTGGACCTAGTAGCTGTAACTTGACCCCTGCAACCACAAATAGGTGAGTATACACACACATACACACACAAAGGTTGAGGGAAATCGGCCTGACGACACTGGAGGACAGGAGGGTCAGGGGAGACATGATAACGACATATAAAATACTGCGCGGAATAGACGAGGTGGACAAAGACGGGATGTTCCAGAGATGGGACACAGACACAAGAGGTCACAATTGGAAGTTGAAGACTCAGATGAATCAAAGGGATGTTAGGAAGTATTTCTTCAGTCATAGAGTAGTCAGGCCATGGAATAGCCTAGAAAGTGATGTAGTGGAGGCAGGAACCATACATAGTTTTAAGGCGAGGTATGATAGAGCTCATGGGGCAGGGAGAGAGAGGACCTAGTAGCAATCAGCGAAGAGGCGGGGCCAGGAGCTGTGACTCGACCCCTGCAACCACAAATAGGTGAGCACACACACACACACACACACACACACACACACACACACACACACACACGTACGTACATTGAATAAAAGGCAAGAAAATACTGTACTACAAATGGGAAGGTACCGTGTTATGATGATAGGTGGGTGGGAGAATTATTTTGTTCCTCCCTAGTCTTCCCACCTGCCTGTTAACCTGCCTCACTCCCAGCCTGTTAGCCTGCCTGACTCACAGCCTGCCTGCTTACCTGCCTACATGCATGTGTGTTGAATGCAAGCGTGTCTTCCCACCCACATGCTTGTCTGACTGCCGCCTGTCTGCCTACGTGCCTTTGGATATACGTGTCTGCTCATCCATGTGCCTGCCTGCCTGCCTTTCTATCTGCCTGCCTGCCTGTTTGCGTTCGTGCCTGTGCATCCCTATCTGCCTACTTCTCTAAGTTCTTGCTTATCCACTTGCTTCACTCTTTGCTCACTCTTCCCTTACCTTTCTCTTATTCCTCTTTCCTAATTAATTAATTTCTTTATTTTTCCCAGCCTTCATTCCTTATCTCTTAACATTCCTATTTCTCTCCATTTCTCTTCCTTCACCTTTCCTGTCATCTATTCTTCCTTACAAATACACATCTCTCATTCTTTTTCCCTGACCCCTTCCCATCTCCCTGCCACATTACCACACCCCTACCCGGTTCCTATCCCTTGCCACTCTTCCAACATTTGTCCTACTTCCCCTCCCCCTGCCACCTTCAAATCTCCCTGCCTCTCTCCCTCTCCCCCGTCTCCTTTCCACCCCCCGTCTCCTTCCAACCCCCTGCCATCTTCCAACCCCCTGCCATCTTCCAACCCCCTGCCCCCATCCCACCCCCTGCCTCCTCACCCCCCTCGCAACCCCCACCTGCCTCCATCCTACCCCCTGCCGCCACCCCCTCCCCCCGCCTCCTACCAACCTTCCCACCCCCTGCCCCCTTCCTACTCCCATGCCTCCTTCCCACCCCCTTCCTCCATCTCACCCCCCTGTCTCCATCCCAACCCCCTTGCCCCATTCCAACCGCCCTGCCTCCTTCTACCCCTGGCCACCTTCCCGCCCCACTACCTCCCTTCCCACCCCCCTGTCTCCATCACACCCCCTGCCTCCGTCCACCCCCCTGCCTCCTTCCTACCCTCCTGCGTCCTCCCCACCCCCCTGCGTCCTCCCCACCCTCCTGCGTCCTCCCCACCCTCCTGCGTCCTCCCCACCCCCTGCCTCCATCCAACACCCCTGCTCCATGCTCACCCCTTGCCTCCATCCCACCCCCAGCCTCCTTACCACTTCCCTGCCCCTTCCTCAACCCCCTACCTACTAACAACATTCCAACCCCGTGCCACCTCCCCACCCCCATGCCTCCTTCCCACCCCCATGCCTCCTTCCCACCCCCATGCCTTCTTCCCACCCCCATGCCTCCTTCCCACCCCCATGCCTCCTTCCCACCCCCATGCCTCCTTACCACCCCCATGCCTCCTCCCCTGCCTCCTTCCCACCCCCGGCCTCCTTCCCACCCCCTGCTTCTACCAACCCCCTGCCCCCTCCCAACCCCCCTGCCTCCTTAAGACTCCCATGCATCCTTCCCACCCCCACCCCATGCCCCCTTCCCAGTCCCATCCAACCCCAATGCCCCCTGCCCATCCCTCTGCCCCCTTCCCACCTCTCTCCATCCCACCCCCCCAGCCACCATCCCCCCATCCTCAACAATGTTTCAGTAGTTACGAGAATTTGAAAGCTTCTTTCCAACAAGACTGAAGTCACTCTGGGTACAACAGCTGGGAAACTTTTAAAGACATCTTGCATAAATATATTTTAATTCTGAATGATAAATAATCAAATTACGGAACATAATTTATGTAATACCTGATCATAATCTTATTAACCCGCCTAATAATGATCGTACAGCTGGACCGATGGAAAAAGCGAGAAGCACTGGGAAAACACTTCCAGAAAAACAGTCCCTCCAGAAAACAGCTCCTCCGGGAAACGGCTCCTCCAGGAAACAGCTCTTCCAGGAAACACCTCCTCCAGGAAACACCTCCTCCAGGAAAAACCTCCTCCAGGAAAAACCTCCTCCAGGAAAAACCTCCTCCAGGAAAAACCTCCTCCAGGAAAAACCTCCTCCAGGAAACAGCCCCTCCAGGAAACAGCCCCTCCAGGAAACACCTCCTCCAGGAAACACCTCCTCCAGGAAACACCTCCTCCAGGAAACACCTCCTCCAGGAAACACCCTCCTCCAGGAAACAACCTCCTCCAGGAAACAACCTCCTCCAGGAAACAACACCTCCAGGAAACACCTCCTCCAGGAAACACCTCCTCCAGGAAACACCTCCTCCAGGAAACAGATCCTCCAGAAAACAGCCCCTCCAGAAAACAGCCCCTCCAGAAAACAGCCCCTCCAGAAAACAGCCCCTCCAGAAAACAGCCCCTCCAGAAAACAGCCCCTCCAGAAAACAGCTCCTCCAGAAAACAGCTCCTCCAGAAAACAGCTCCTCCAGAAAACAGCTCCTCCAGAAAACAGCTCCCCCAGAAAACAGCCCCTCCAGAAAACAGTCCCTCCAGAAAACAGTCCCTCCAGAAAACAGCTCCAGAAAACAGTCCCTCCAGAAAACAGCTCCTCCAGAAAACAGCTCCTCCAGAAAACAGCTCCTCCAGAAAACAGCTCCTCCAGAAAACAGCTCCTCCAGAAAACAGCTCCTCCAGAAAACAGCTCCTCCAGAAAACAGCTCCTCCAGAAAACAGCTCCTCCAGAAAACAGCTCCTCCAGAAAACAGCTCCTCCAGAAAACAGCTCCTCCAGAAAACAGCTCCTCCAGAAAACAGCTCCTCCAGAAAACAGCTCCTCCAGAAAACAGCTCCTCCAGAAAACAGCTCCTCCAGAAAACAGCTCCTCCAGAAAACAGCCCCTCCAGAAAACAGCCCCTCCAGGAAACAGCCCCTCCAGGAAACAGCCCCTCCAGGAAACAGCCCCTCCAGAAAACAGTCCCTCCAGAAAACAGCCGCTCCAGAAAACAGCTCCTCCAGAAAACAGCTCTTCCAGAAAACAGTCCCTCCAGAAAACAGCTCCTCCAGAAAACAGCTCCTCCAGAAAACAGTCCCTCCAGAAAACAGATCCTCCAGAAAACAGATCCTCCAGAAAACAGATCCTCCAGAAAACAGATCCTCCAGAAAACAGATCCTCCAGAAAACAGATCCTCCAGGAAACAGATCCTCCAGGAAACAGATCCTCCAGGAAACAGATCCTCCAGGAAACAGATCCTCCAGAAAACAGATCCTCCAGAAAACAGATCCTCCAGAAAACAGATCCTCCAGAAAACAGATCCTCCAGAAAACAGATCCTCCAGAAAACAGATCCTCCAGAAAACAGATCCTCCAGAAAACAGATCCTCCAGAAAACAGATCCTCCAGAAAACAGATCCTCCAGAAAACAGATCCTCCAGAAAACAGATCCTCCAGAAAACAGATCCTCCAGAAAACAGATCCTCCAGAAAACAGATCCTCCAGGAAACAGATCCTCCAGGAAACAGCTTATCCAGGAAACAGCTCCTCCAGGAAACAGCCCCTCCAGGAAACAGCCCCTCCAGGAAACAGCCCCTCCAAGAAACAGCCCCTCCAGGAAACAGCCCCTCCAGGAAACAGCCCCTCCAGGAAACAGCCCCTCCAGGAAACAGCCCCTCCAGGAAACAGCCCCTCCAGGAAACAGCCCCTCCAGGAAACAGCCCCTCCAGGAAACAGCCCCTCCAGGAAACAGCCCCTCCAGGAAACAGCCCCTCCAGGAAACAGCCCCTCCAGGAAACAGCCCCTCCAGGAAACAGCCCCTCCAGGAAACAGCTCCTCCAGAAAACAGTCCCTCCAGGAAACAGCTCCTCCAGGAAACAGCTCCTCCAGGAAACAGCTCCTCCAGGAAACAGCTCCTCCAGGAAACAGCTCCTCCAGGAAACAGCTCCTCCAGGAAACAGCTCCTCCAGGAAACAGCTCCTCCAGGAAGCAGCTCCTCCAGGAAACAGCTCCTCCAGGAAACAGCTCCTCCAGGAAACAGCCCCTCCAGAAAACAGCTCCTCCAGAAAACAGCCCCTCCAGAAAACAGCTCCTCCAGAAAACAGCCCCTCCAGAAAACAGCTCCTCCAGAAAACAGCCCCTCCAGAAAACAGCCCCTCCAGAAAACAGCCCCTCCAGAAAACAGCTCCTCCAGAAAACAGCCCCTCCAGAAAACAGCTCCAATAAAACAACCCCTTCTGAAAACAACCCTCCCAAAAAGAGCCCCCAAAAAATAGTCCCAGAAAACAGCCCCTCCAGAAAACAGCCCCCCAGAAAACAGCCCCCCCAGAAAACGCTCCTCCAGAAAACAGCTCCTCCAGAAAACAGCTCCTCCAGAAAACAGCCCCTCCAGAAAACAGCCCCTCCAGAAAACAGCCCCACAAAATCGCTCTGGAATAACTTCAGACGCACAGCTCTGATACTTTTCTTCACCCCCAGAAAAACAGCCCCTCCAGAAAAACAGCCCCTCCAGAAAAACAGCCCTCTCAGAAAAACAGCTCCCCAGAAAACAGCTCTAGAAAAAAGCCCCCCAGAAAACAGCCCCCCGAAAACAAACCCCCAGAAAACAAACCCCCAGAAAACCCTCCAGAAGACAGACCCCCTGAAAACAGCTCCCTCAGAAAAACTGCCCTCAGAGAAACAGCCCCCTGAAGAAAAGCCCCCAGAAAACAGCCCCCAGAAAACAGCTCCCTGAGAAAACAGCCCCCAAAAAACAGCCCCCTAGAAAACAGCTTCCTCAGAAAAATTCCCCCACAAAAACAGCCCAGAAAACAGCTCCCCAGAGAACAGCTCCAGAAAATAACCGCACAGAAAACAGCGCTTTCAGAAAAACCCCAGGAAACAGCGCTTACAGAAAACCCCCAGAAAACAGTCCCCCAGAAAACAGCCCCCTCTCAGAAAAACATCCCCCAAAAAGCAGCCCCCCAGAAAACCCTCCAGAAGACAGACCCCTGAAAACAGCTCCCTCAGAAAAACTGCCCCAGAGAAACAGCCCCCTGAAGAAAAGCCCCCAGAAAACAGCCCCCAGAAAACAGCTCTCAGAAAACAGCCCCCAAAAAACAGCCCCCTAGAAAACAGCTATCAGAAAAACAGTCCCCCCAAAACACAGACCCCCAGAAAAACAGCCCCAGAAAACAGGCCCCCAGAGAACAGCTCCAGAAAATAACCGCCCAGTAAACAGCGCTTCCAGAAAACCCCCAGAAAACAGCGCTTCCAGAAAACTCCCGGAAAACAGCCCCAAGAAAACAGCCCCCTCTCAGAAAAATATCCCCCAAGAAACAGCCCCCCAGAAAACAGCTCCTCCAGAAAGCAGCTCCTCCAGAAAACAGCTCCTCCAGAAAACAGCCCCTCTAGGAAACAGCCCCCGCCCGAAAACAGCCCCCAGAAAACAGCGTCCTCAGAAAACGGCCCCACAAAATTGCTCTGGAATAACGCCAGACGCACAGCTCTGGGACTTCTCTTCACCCCCAGAGAACAATCCCTCTAGAAAATAGACCCCACAAAACAGCGCCCCGAAAAAACAGCCCCCCGCAAAAACAGCCCCCAGAAAACAGCCCCCCAGAAAAAACAGCCCCCAGAAAAAACAGCCCACGGAAAACAGCCCCCTCTCAGAAAAACATCCCGCAAGAAACAGCCCCCCAGAAAACAGCTCCTCCAGAAAACAGCTCCTCCAGAAAACAGCTCCCCCAGAAAACAGCTCCCCCAGAAAACAGCCCCTCCAGAAAACAGCCCCTCCAGAAAACAGCCCCTCCAGAAAACAGTCCCTCCAGAAAACAGCTCCTCCAGAAAACAGCTCCTCCAGAAAACAGCTCCTCCAGAAAACAGCTCCTCCAGAAAACAGCTCCTCCAGAAAACAGCTCCTCCAGAAAACAGCTCCTCCAGAAAACAGCTCCTCCAGAAAACAGCTCCTCCAGAAAACAGCTCCTCCAGAAAACAGCTCCTCCAGAAAACAGCTCCTCCAGAAAACAGCTCCTCCAGAAAACAGCTCCTCCAGAAAACAGCTCCTCCAGAAAACAGCTCCTCCAGAAAACAGCTCCTCCAGAAAACAGCTCCTCCAGAAAACAGCTCCTCCAGAAAACAGCTCCTCCAGAAAACAGCCCCTCCAGAAAACAGCCCCTCCAGAAAACAGCCCCTCCAGGAAACAGCCCCTCCAGGAAACAGCCCCTCCAGGAAACAGCCCCTCCAGAAAACAGCCCCTCCAGAAAACAGCCGCTCCAGAAAACAGCTCCTCCAGAAAACAGCTCTTCCAGGAAACAGCCCCTCCAGAAAACAGTCCCTCCAGAAAACAGCTCCTCCAGAAAACAGTCCCTCCAGAAAACAGTCCCTCCAGAAAACAGTCCCTCCAGAAAACAGCTCCTCCAGAAAACAGATCCTCCAGAAAACAGATCCTCCAGAAAACAGATCCTCCAGGAAACAGATCCTCCAGGAAACAGATCCTCCAGGAAACAGATCCTCCAGAAAACAGATCCTCCAGAAAACAGATCCTCCAGAAAACAGATCCTCCAGAAAACAGATCCTCCAGAAAACAGATCCTCCAGAAAACAGATCCTCCAGAAAACAGATCCTCCAGAAAACAGATCCTCCAGAAAACAGATCCTCCAGAAAACAGATCCTCCAGAAAACAGATCCTCCAGAAAACAGATCCTCCAGAAAACAGCTCCTCCAGGAAACAGCTCCTCCAGGAAACAGCCCCTCCAGGAAACAGCCCCTCCAGGAAACAGCCCCTCCAGGAAACAGCCCCTCCAGGAAACAGCCCCTCCAGGAAACAGCCCCTCCAGGAAACAGCCCCTCCAGGAAACAGCCCCTCCAGGAAACAGCCCCTCCAGGAAACAGCCCCTCCAGGAAACAGCCCCTCCAGGAAACAGCCCCTCCAGGAAACAGCCCCTCCAGGAAACAGCTCTTCCAGAAAACAGTCCCTCCAGGAAACAGTCCCTCCAGGAAACAGCTCCTCCAGGAAACAGCTCCTCCAGGAAACAGCTCCTCCAGGAAACAGCTCCTCCAGGAAACAGCTCCTCCAGGAAACAGCTCCTCCAGGAAACAGCTCCTCCAGGAAACAGCTCCTCCAGGAAACAGCTCCTCCAGGAAACAGCTCCTCCAGGAAACAGCTCCTCCAGGAAACAGCTCCTCCAGGAAACAGCTCCTCCAGGAAACAGCTCCTCCAGGAAACAGCTCCTCCAGGAAACAGCTCCTCCAGGAAACAGCTCCTCCAGGAAACAGCTCCTCCAGGAAACAGCTCCTCCAGGAAACAGCCCCTCCAGAAAACAGCTCCTCCAGAAAACAGCCCCTCCAGAAAACAGCTCCTCCAGAAAACAGCCCCTCCAGAAAACAGCTCCTCCAGAAAACAGCCCCTCCAGAAAACAGCCCCTCCAGAAAACAGCCCCTCCAGAAAACAGCCCCTCCAGAAAACAGCTCCTCCAGAAAACAGCCCCTCCAGAAAACAGCTCCAATAAAACAACCCCTTCTGAAAACAACCCTCCCAAAAACAGCCCCCAAAAAATAGCCCCAGAAAACAGCCCCTCCAGAAAACAGCCCCCCAGAAAACAGCCACCCCAGAAAACGCTCCTCCAGAAAACAGCTCCTCCAGAAAACAGCTCCTCCAGAAAACAGCCCCTCCAGAAAACAGCCCCTCCAGAAAACAGCCCCACAAAATCGCTCTGGAATAACTTCAGACGCACAGCTCTGATACTTTTCTTCACCCCCAGAAAAACAGCCCCTCCAGAAAAACAGCCCCTCCAGAAAAACAGCCCTCTCAGAAAAACAGCTCCCCAGAAAACAGCTCTAGAAAAAAGCCCCCCAGAAAACAGCCCCCCGAAAACAAACCCCCAGAAAACAAACCCCCAGAAAACCCTCCAGAAGACAGACCCCCTGAAAACAGCTCCCTCAGAAAAACTGCCCTCAGAGAAACAGCCCCCTGAAGAAAAGCCCCCAGAAAACAGCCCCCAGAAAACAGCTCCCTGAGAAAACAGCCCCCAAAAAACAGCCCCCTAGAAAACAGCTTCCTCAGAAAAATTCCCCCACAAAAACAGCCCAGAAAACAGCTCCCCAGAGAACAGCTCCAGAAAATAACCGCACAGAAAACAGCGCTTTCAGAAAACCCCCAGGAAACAGCGCTTACAGAAAACCCCCAGAAAACAGTCCCCCAGAAAACAGCCCCCTCTCAGAAAAACATCCCCCAAAAAGCAGCCCCCCAGAAAACCCTCCAGAAGACAGACCCCTGAAAACAGCTCCCTCAGAAAAACTGCCCCAGAGAAACAGCCCCCTGAAGAAAAGCCCCCAGAAAACAGCCCCCAGAAAACAGCTCTCAGAAAACAGCCCCCAAAAAACAGCCCCCTAGAAAACAGCTATCAGAAAAACAGTCCCCCCAAAAAACAGACCCCCAGAAAAACAGCCCCAGAAAACAGGCCCCCAGAGAACAGCTCCAGAAAATAACCGCCCAGTAAACAGCGCTTCCAGAAAACCCCCAGAAAACAGCGCTTCCAGAAAACTCCCGGAAAACAGCCCCAAGAAAACAGCCCCCTCTCAGAAAAATATCCCCCAAGAAACAGCCCCCCAGAAAACGCTCCTCCAGAAAACAGCTCCTCCAGAAAACAGCTCCTCCAGAAAACAGCTCCTCCAGAAAACAGCCCCTCCAGAAAACAGCCCCTCCAGAAAACAGCCCCACAAAATCGCTCTGGAATAACTTCAGACGCACAGCTCTGATACTTTTCTTCACCCCCAGAAAAACAGCCCCTCCAGAAAAACAGCCCCTCCAGAAAAACAGCCCTCTCAGAAAAACAGCTCCCCAGAAAACAGCTCTAGAAAAAAGCCCCCCAGAAAACAGCCCCCCGAAAACAAACCCCCAGAAAACAAACCCCCAGAAAACCCTCCAGAAGACAGACCCCCTGAAAACAGCTCCCTCAGAAAAACTGCCCTCAGAGAAACAGCCCCCTGAAGAAAAGCCCCCAGAAAACAGCCCCCAGAAAACAGCTCCCTGAGAAAACAGCCCCCAAAAAACAGCCCCCTAGAAAACAGCTTCCTCAGAAAAATTCCCCCACAAAAACAGCCCAGAAAACAGCTCCCCAGAGAACAGCTCCAGAAAATAACCGCACAGAAAACAGCGCTTTCAGAAAAACCCCAGGAAACAGCGCTTACAGAAAACCCCCAGAAAACAGTCCCCCAGAAAACAGCCCCCTCTCAGAAAAACATCCCCCAAAAAGCAGCCCCCCAGAAAACCTTCCAGAAGACAGACCCCTGAAAACAGCTCCCTCAGAAAAACTGCCCCAGAGAAACAGCCCCCTGAAGAAAAGCCCCCAGAAAACAGCCCCCAGAAAACAGCTCTCAGAAAACAGCCCCCAAAAAACAGCCCCCTAGAAAACAGCTATCAGAAAAACAGTCCCCCCAAAAAACAGACCCCCAGAAAAACAGCCCCAAGAAAACAGCCCCCTCTCAGAAAAATATCCCCCAAGAAACAGCCCCCCAGAAAACAGCTCCTCCAGAAAGCAGCTCCTACAGAAAACAGCTCCTCCAGAAAACAGCCCCTCTAGGAAACAGCCCCCGCCCGAAAACAGCCCCCAGAAAACAGCGTCCTCAGAAAACGGCCCCACAAAATTGCTCTGGAATAACGCCAGACGCACAGCTCTGGGACTTCTCTTCACCCCCAGAGAACAATCCCTCTAGAAAATAGCCCCCAAAAAATAGCCCCCAAAAAACAGCCCCCCGCAAAAACAGCCCCCCGCAAAAACAGCCCCCAGAAAACAGCCCCCCAGAAAAAACAGCCCCCAGAAAAAACAGCCCACGGAAAACAGCCCCCTCTCAGAAAAACATCCCGCAAGAAACAGCCCCCCAGAAAACAGCTCCTCCAGAAAACAGCCCCTCCAGAAAACAGCCCCTCCAGAAAACAGCCCCTCCAGAAAACAGCCCCTCCAGAAAACAGCCCCTCCAGAAAACAGCCCCTCCAGAAAACAGCCCCTCCAGAAAACAGCCCCTCCAGAAAACAGCCCCTCCAGAAAACCGCCCCTCCAGAAAACAGCCCCTCCAGAAAACAGCCCCTCCAGAAAACAGCCCCTCCAGAAAACAGCCCCTCCAGAATACAGCCCCTCCAGAAAACAGCCCCTCCAGAAAACAGCCCCTCCAGAAAACAGCCCCTCCAGAAAACAGCCCCTCCAGAAAACAGCCCCTCCAGAAAACAGCCCCTCCAGAAAACAGCCTCTCTAGGAAACAGCCCCCGCCCGAAAACAGCCCCCAGAAAACAGCGTCCTCAGAAAACGGCCCCACAAAATCGCTCTGGGATAACGCCAGACGCACAGCTCTGGGACTTCTCTTCACCCCCAGAAAACAATCCCTCTAGAAAATAGCCCCCAAAAAACTGCCCCCCCATAAAACAGCCCCCCCAAAACTGCCCCCAGAAAACAGCCCCTCCAGAAAACAGCCCCCCGGAAAACAGCCCTCAAAAAACAGCCCCCCAGAAAACAGCCCCCAGAAAAAACAGCCCCCCAGAAAACAGCTCCTCCAGAAAACTGACCCCGCAGAAAACAGCCCCTCCAGAAAATAGCCCCCGGAAAACAGCTTCTCCAGAAAACAGCCCCCAGAAAACAGCCCCCAGAAAACAGCTCCTCCAGAAAACATCCCCCCAGAAAACAGTTCCTCCAGAAAAATCCCCCCTGAAAACAGCTCCTCCAGAAAACATCCCCCCAGAAAACAGCTCCACAAAATCGCTCTGGGATAACGCCAGACACACAGCTCTGGAACTTCTCTTTCCCCACCAGAGAAAAAACTCGGAGCTCCTGGAAAACATCCCATCCCCCTGATAAACCCCCCAAGTGTAACGGGACTGATTACACTACTCACCTGCACTTGCCAGTTGTTCCTAAAATCTGGTTCTCGTTCGCGTACACGTGAGTTTAAAATTCAATTCTAATCAGGTTGAGAGTTCTCCAGAGATTAGCGAAATCAAAGAAAAATTCTGAGTCACTCGAAAGATTTTCTCTTCTGTGATACCTAACTATAATTAAGCATCTTTTTGTAGTCAATTATGATTATTTTCAAAAGCAATCATTATAGTCACTATAGTCCGATTTTAATTTAGTCTAATTCAGAAGCAATTTTCGTTCTTTTCATATAAATGCAAAATTCACTCTAAATTTATACTGATCTATACACAAATAACCCGCACATAGAAGAAAGGAGCTTATGACGACGTTTCGGTCCGACTTGGACCAAAACGTCGTCGTAAGCTTCTCTCTTCTATGTGCGGGTTATTTGTGTATGGTTCCAGTCACGGTATTGTGCCTTTTTGTTATTTATACTGATCTAAATGGAACAGCTGGAATTGATCTCTTAACTTTTAATGGATAGTGAAACTAATTCATCCCAGTTCGTTTCCGTTAGTAATAACTAATTTGCAAACAGCATAATTGCTGGTATGAAATTAATACCGACACTAGAGATCATATCTGACACAGCTGTATCACTGTTGTTCTGTTGACAACAACAGCGCGGCGATGGAGTGTGTTTGGTTGTCTGGCCTCGGAGGACGAGAGTCACTTTTGGGAGGAAAGTTACTCTTCGGGGGAGAAGTTACATTTTTTTTTTAGGTCAATGAGGTATTACGCTGGACAACGATTCTGGTGACGGGGAAGTAAAGTTTCTGAAGGAATATTGACGGTCTAGGCTGGAAAGTAGCACATCTAGCCAGACAGAGACGCCGTTGACGGAACAGTAAATTGGAAGACAGACCTCCCCCCTACACACACAGCCAGAAGCTGTAACTCGACTCCTCCATTCATAAATCATGTGATATACCTCCTTCATTATTTATATAACATTTAATTCTCCATTCGCAGTTATACATCACACACCTCAATATATATCCCAGTCCACTTTCCACAATCATTACCAATATATTAGAGCATTAAGGCACATGTTTAGAATGTGAATAATATAACATAATATATATATATATATATATATATATATATATATATATATATATATATATATATATATATATATATATATATATATATATATATTATATATATATATATTATTTATTAACACACTGGCCGATTCCCACCAAGGCAGGGTGTGGCCCGAAAAAGAAGAACTTTCACCATCATTCACTCCATCACTGTCTTGCCAGAAGGGTGCTTTACACTACAGTTTTTAAACTGCAACATTAACACCCCTCCTTCAGAGTGCAGGCACTGTACTTCCCATCTCCAGGACTCAAGTCCGGCCTGCCGGTTTCCCTGAACCCCTTCATAAATGTTACTTTGCTCACACTCCAACAGCACGTCAAGTATTAAAAACCATTTGTCTCCATTCACTCTTATCAAACACGCTCACGCATGCCTGCTGGAAGTCCAAGCCCCTCGCACACAAAACCTCCTTTACCCCCTCCCTCCAACCTTTCCTAGGCCGACCCCTACCCCGCCTTCCTTCCACTACAGACTGATGCACTCTTGAAGTTATTCTGTTTCGCTCCATTCTCTCTACATGTCCGAACCACCTCAACAACAATTTATTTATTTTCAACACGTCAGCCGCCTCCCACCAAGGCAGGTAACCCAAGAAAGAAAACACTTTTACCATCATTCAACAGTTTCAATGATAACTTGCTTACCTTCACTCCCAGTCAGTGTCTTCTAACGTAAGTTTTTAACGTATGGTTTGGACGTAGATTTTATAACGTATATTTTGCAAAGTATTTTTATAACATTTTTAATAACGTATATTTTATAAAGTGATTTTTATGACGTATGATTTAAGAGTTTAGAAAAAGCCTATGTAAATACCAAGACCGAAATATTTTCTAATAAATATGTCTTAGTATTTGCTTTCCAATTTGTCGGTATCTATTATCAAAGTTGATACCATTTACTGCGTATATATCTATTTTCCTCAAATCGATAAATTACGGAGGTGTCACAAGCGACTATCACTGGTGGGAAGAACTCCAATGACTGACGCCAAGGTTTATGTTGTTTGTGAGGTCCTCCTGATCTACTCTCCTCGGCTACCCATCCCAGCACCTTCTAGGCCACTCAGAAATCTAAAGTGACACGTCGGACCAATCACAACTCAAGAATTACCTGTAACTGTCCCGAGCCGCTTGTTCCATGCTTGCTCGAGTGTGTGTGGGGAGAGAATACTGTCAACAGTGATGTAGCATGACTGGTAATGTGTAGTATACTGTCAACACTGACGTAGCATGACTGGTAATGTGTAGTATACTGTCAACACTGACGTAGCATGACTGGTAATGTGTAGTATAATGTCAACACTGACGTAACATGACTGGTAATGTGTAGTATACTGTCAACACTGACGTAACATGACTGGTAATGTGTAGTATACTGTCAACACTGACGTAGCATGACTGGTAATGTGTAGCATAATGTCAACACTGACGTAACATGACTGGTAATGTGTAGTATACTGAAGGTGCATCTCTTTCGATGGTTGTCAAAGACACTTATCGATAATTTGTGTGCCAAGACACTTATACTTTACATTAGTTCCATAGCAGCAATGAAAGTGTTCTTAACTGGTGACCGAGAGTACAACTATGAGACAGGTCTAGCTGGAGGGTGTTCCGGGGGTCAACGCCCCCGCTGCCCAGTCCTTGACAAGGCCTCCCGGTGGATCAGGGCATGATCAACCAGGCTGTTACTGCTGACCGCACGTAAACCAAAGATCAGGTGCTGACTTTAAGTTGTAGCAACACACGTTGCCAACCTTCCCCCACCAGTGAACATTATTCATCACGTAGGTTTTTCAGTAAATTTCTAAATTACGTGAGGTTAGGTTAGGTAAGGTTAGGGTGTCCTCTGTCCATAAAAAAATAACGAGATATAATACACCACAAAGTAAAAACTCTAAATATAAGATAAAACAGCGATAAAAGAAGTCAGCGGAGGGGACAGAACACAGGCAGCCAATGTCCACGCTGTCAGAAAAATCGGTCATAATTCAAGGTACCATCAGTTATCAACCACTTGACTGTTTTTACAACAGTGACATGATGTGTATGGTTAAGAAGACGGACTGAGGAACATGAGGTGAGATGATGGCTTTATAGGTGACCACGGCAACATTTACTGTGCCCCTGGCTTACTTTAGGTAACTCAATGGTGTAGGTGATGCAGAGATGACCTGTACATCCATCCCTGTACCACATATACGTGAACACACACACGTACACAGCTTTAAGTAGAGGTATGATAAAGCTCATGGAGCAGGGAAAGAGTGGATCTAGTAGCGACCATTGAAGAGGCGGGACCAGGATCTATAAATCGACCCCTGCAACCACAATTAGGTGAGTACACACACACACACACACACACACACCAATTTAATCGTGTTTTGTTTTGCATGGAGCTTTAATTGATCTTCTATTCAAAAGGCATTTTTGGGGCTTCAAGGAAACAAATTAAAAAGGACATTGAAGTAAAATATTGTTGACGAAGGAACTGTTGTTAACAAAACACCAACACTAGTCCTGGACAACAGCTGATTCATTATTTTATATAGTTTCCCCAGAGTACCGAAAGAGTTGTGTCTTCGTAACTTTAACTGGAAGAATGTAAAATAGTCTGGGGTAAAATGTATGAATTTAGAAAGACAGCAAAATTTTTTAGTAAATGAAACGTTCAGTGTTATTTCCAGATTTGCTGAATGAATAAACAATTTATTTTATACGATGTATTTCCTTAAGCAGATCCTAAGACATATCTACGTTATAAACCACAGTAGGGGTGGGACTCGAACTCGCGGCAAGTGAGTCGTAAAGCTACCATGGTTTATTTTCAATCGTGTTATTACGATTTCGTGAGACATCTGCATTATATTTGCTACACAGATTTCAGGTTTTTGTTTTACATCAATGACTCTCATTACAAGAGACTTCCACAAAACTCTGAAATCTGAGTACAGCTGCAGCTCTCATACAGCCTCATACAGCCTCATACAGCCTCATACAACCTCATACAGAGTCATACAGCCTCATACAGCCTCATACACTCTCATACAGCATCATACACCCTCACATCATCCCGTCAAACTTGCAGTAAGCTAAGCCAGGACGTTAAAAAAAAATATGAGTCTTGTGTTGATTTTCTGAACTCATTTCTGCCATTTTCTCATCTACGAACCTCTTCCTAACCTTCCATTCTTTTCCTGACATTGAGGTTGTTATATCAACAATGATCTCATGTTGTATTATGATAAGATTACCTCTGTTATTTATTAAATAAATATGAGCCTTCGTTAGGCTTTTCTAAATATTGAATCTCTATATCTTGTGCCCAACTTCTGTTCTTACGACTTTTTCTTCCTGTAATCAATGGCTCTTGGAAATTTCGTCCAAAACTGAAGCTAAAAGAACGCAATCGACAGATTTAATATAGCTACGAATTTCACGGAGAAAAATGAGGAACAAGAGAACTGGTCACTCAACTCTGGCTGACCATCGAGCACCAGTTATATCATATAGGGAATAATATAGTCTCGACTAATTTATTATATATAGAAGAACTTCCAGCGCTGTATGACCCTTGTGGGCTAAGAGCTTAGTTATCATAATAATAATAATAATAATAATAATAATAATAATAATAATAATAATAATCATAATGATAATAATAATAATAATAATAATAATAATAATAATAATAATAATAATAATAATAATAAAAGGACTACTTAGTTTTGCCCCCCCCTTTCCCTAAGTCACGTGACCCTAGGTAAACAACCCTTCCTTCATTCCCTGATTAATTCCCTGGCATAATGTACTTGTAAAAGTACGGAGAAATGCAAAGTTAATCTTCTGTATTATAATCCTTTCTAAGAAGAAACATTGAAGATATTAAATTTACCGTCTGTGGAAAAGCGTAGAATTAGGAGAGAATTTGACTTAAGTGTAGAATAAGAAACTGGAATAAATAAATGGAATATAAATGGATTGCTGAAAATATCTAGCCAAGACAGAACTTTTAGCCATAAATTCCCCTCAAGGAAGGTTCCTTGATGTTGGTGAGGGGCTCTTGATTTAGGGAATTGGATCTGTGCTCCAGTTCCCCAAATTAAGCCTGAATGCCTTCCACATCCCCCCCCCCAGGCGCTGTATAATCCTCCGGGTTTAGCGCTTCCCCCTTGATTGTAATAATAATAATAATAATTAGCCATAAATTCAAGTTTAATAAATTTAGATTTAGAAATGGAATGGAAGATGCCAAGCAGCATCCTTCAAGTGAGTTACTTGGCTACCTTAAAAATAGATTATACAGGTACGTGAATGGGAGTGACTGTTAGTAAGACCTGTCTACCATGGGCCAATATGTATATATACACACACACACACACACACACACACACACACACACACACAATATATATATATATATATATATTATATATATATATATATATATATATATATATATATATATATATATATATATATATATATATATATATGTGTGTGTGTGTGTGTGTGTATAGGAATATTTTATTGCATAATGTGGTACAGAAGATTTAAGAGATACACTGTTGATATAAAGGTGGCATATAAGGTACATGTTGTTACGTGTGTATCACCGATTATAAGGCGAAAATCTCATCCAGCTCCTCAGAGCTGGGGCGTGTGCCCAAAATACAGCAGGCATTACCCCCTTTGAACAGTCGCACTGAGCAGCTGGAACAGAAAACTAGCTGCTCTGGGATCTCTAGTTACCCTGATGAGTCTTTTTCCCAGCTCCTTAAGGAATTTAGATGCACTCTTTCCCCATGAGCCAAGGGTCTCTGAGCCTATGGGAACAAACATATAATGATGGGCAAGTTCTTCATATTTTCTAGACTCTTGGGACTCACTGAAGCTGGCAGCTGTCCCTCCTTCCTCCCTGGTGTATTGGAGGTAGGTATCAGCCAAGGTAGATGCACATGTATAGTCCCACACCACCTGCTTACCATCTGTCCAGGCTTGAAGGGTGATACCATCTGGACGCTTCTGGCTGCCATCAGATCTGCATAGTTGGGGTGGCTCCCTTACTGTTGGGCATCCAGCTGTTGTGAGGCTCCTCTTGATAATGTTATTAACCTCCTCATGTCTTGCAATCTTTCCCTCGGATTTACATCACACAAGACCATGGTACCCGAATCGGTCTGCTGCTTCACTGCCACAAATACACCTGTGTTCGGCGAGAATACGGGCGGCAAGTCGAAGGGCAACACCAATGCGGATGGTCTGTGGGTCGAGGCGTGTGCCAAGGCTGGAGTTGGGAACAGCCAACAGAAAGTCCTCAGCATGAGGGGCTCTCACTGCCAGGAGGCGGGCTCTATCCTTCCCTGACACACTCTGAAGCATTGTTGAGGCTATATTTTCCACTATTGGACCATCCCAGTGCGATTGTTTGTAGTTGTTGGGGGGAGCAGGTCTGGTTTCAGAGCCCGTTAGATTATCCCAGATCGTTGCTCCGTCAATGAATTTTTGGTCCTGAACTCCAATCTTGTCCCTAAGAGGTTCAGGGAAAATCGCTGCTACAAGCTCTCTGGATGCAATACACGAGGACAGAAAAGCAGGTAACGCAATCTGTGATGACTTGCGGACACCAATGCCTCCTAGTCTGACTGGAAGTGTAGCTTGGTTCCACTGCCCGTCTTCTGGAGTAAGGTTAAGTACTTTCGTAAAAATCTGCCTCAGAATACTGTCATATTCGTGCAGTATAGGGTTATCATATGAAGGTGCACATCTTAGGAAATATGTCAACCTGAGCAGACTCAAGCACTTTGTGAGAAGGTACAAGGCATCGTGGGTGTCCAGATTGCCTATTCGTTGTTCCATTCTCCTTAACTCTTCCAATTTCTTCCTGAGAATTGTGTCAATGGCATTGCTTCCCAGAGGTGCTCCTAGCAAGACACTATTTGTGGGGGCAATGACTGCTGCTCCTGGTAGTTTTGATCTCACTGCATTTATCACTCGTTGACTGACTGAGATGATTTCACATTTGGATGGATTCAGGATGAGACCCATTTCCTGTTTACGTGTCATTACCTGTGTAAGGTCATGTAGGAGGGACTCTTTTGTACCTGCTAGTGTGCCATCATCTAGGAACCAAATGTTTAGCTCGCTGGTCAGTCTACTGCGATTTCCCTAATTGCTATACAGAAGAGAAATGGTGCAAGAGGATCTCCTTGTTGGACACCCTCCGATGATGTGATTTTATGCTCTCCATAGAGAAGCATTGATTCCTTGCTATACCCAGCTGAAACAAAAGGGAAGAGACCAGGGAAATGTTCTTGTACTGCTGCTAATACCACGTATCTTTTCAGGAGATTGAACGTATTCTTGAAATCTAATTTTACCACTGCATTGTCCTCAGGCAGGTTGTTGATATACGCCCTTGTTGCATGAACCGCTGCTTCACTTCCTTGAGAGACCCCAAAGTCAAGCTGGTTTGGTTGAAACATCATGCCTGCCTGTGCACGAATACTTCGGACAGCAGCTTTGGATACGAGGCGGCGTAACGTGTTGCCTACTGCAATTGGCCGAATTCCTCCATCCTTCTTTTTAAGTGCACAAAGTGTTGCACCAAAAAAGAAAGGTCTAATTTCATCAGGAATGAGACCAGCCAAGGAATTGTTGACGAACCTTGTGATCTCTGAAAGCAGTGTCTCTGCAATTTCCCCAATAACTGGATTAACCATTTCCTTTAAATGCTGTGGCCTTATTCCAGTGTAACCCCCAGCAGAGCCGGATGGGAACGATATTATTGCTTTGTAAATGTCTGAGTCTTCCACAATCAATGGTTCCATAGTGGAGACAGAGGTGTTGGAGCTGTTGGTGCCACTGGTTTCCCTGGCAGGGTGCTTTCCTCTAAGTGCTTCAGCCGTGTCAGCATCCCTGGGAGCAACTGTATCTTCACTGGTAATAATTCTGATTGCCCCCACTGTGTTGCCCTCTTCAATTTTCTTGCTCACCTGGACTCTGACTTTTTCACTGTCAGTAGAGTGAGTGGGGGTTCTGCCTCTCCCTTTTTTGCGTTGACGGGGAAGGCGAATGAGGTTATCAACTCTAGGAAAATCTCTTAAGGATTTAATTATCATTGAGGCTAGTCTCTTTCCCCTTCTTTCCGGCACAGCTAAGCAGACATTGCCAAAAAGTAGCAAGTTGTGCCATGCCTTGATGGTTGGTGGAGCATTTAAGATAGTGGAACCATCGTTTACTTTTTTCAGGAGGTCTGTAAGTTTCCCAGCTGCGTGTGGACGGGCTGCTTTGGGAATATGTGTGAGTGTCCTCGTACCTGTTGCTTTAATTGCTTCCAAGAGATTGTCTGATGAGATGAAATCTGTTGGAGTGGGTTCAGGTGCCTGAGGTGGCTCTGGATCATCACTTTCCACAGGAGGACATCCTGAACCAGGGCAACTACCGTGTTTGCGGAGGAAACCATTAGAGATGAGACAACGAAGCTGTAAGCATGACCTACACTTGCCTCTCCTAGTATTGCCAGCCGTGCCATTTCCCTGGCTGCTTGCTTCCTCCTGGTTGGCATCCATCTGCTGTGTTGCTACTCCCAGCAGGTGGTACATGTTCTGCTAGCAACACCTTCCTGCCAGTAATGTATCCTTGAGGACACAGCCAGCCAACACATTTCAACTCCTTTTACATTTCAGCTGCACTTCCCACCGATGAATCTAACCAGGAGTCTACTGGTAGGGATGCGTCTGTTCTTGTTGCCACCTCCCTAAGAAGCCCGGGAGATAACCTAAGAAACCCGGAAGACGACATAAGAAGCCCAGATAGCTAGGTCAGGAGCCCAAAAGACTTGCACGTATTGACACTTGATATATATATATATATATATATATATATATATATATATATATATATATATATATATATATATATATATATATATATATGTCGTGCCGAATAGGCAGAACTTGCCATCTTGGCTTAAATAGCAACGCTTATCTTGCCATACAGGACAAGTGAAAATTTGTGTATGCAATAATTTCGCCAAAATCATTCTGAGCCTAGCGAAAAAAATACATTTCACTGTGTTTGTTTAGTATTAAATTATTGTAAACAAATCTAAAATATATTTAGTTGGGTTAGGCTAAAATAAATTGTTCTTGTTATAATAAGGTTAGGTAAGTTTTCTAAGTTCCTTTTGGTGCAAAATTATAAATTTTTACATCAACATTAATGAAAAAATATATCTTTAAACGTATAAGAGAAAATTTTAGAAAGGACTTAATTTTAAATGAGTTCTTGCTAATTGACCCGTTTTACATATTCGGTACGACATATATATATATATATATATATATATATATATATATATATATATATATATATATATATATATATATATATATATATATATATATATATATATATATATATATATATATATATATATATATATATATATATATATATACCTTCATATGATAACCCTATACTGCACTAATATGACAGTATCCTGAGGCAAATTTTTACGAAAATACTTAACCTTACTCTAGAAGACGGGCAGTAGAACCAAGCTACACTTCCAGTCAGACTAGAAGGCATTGGTGTCCGCAAGTCATCACAGATTGCACTCCCTGCTTTTCTGTCCTCATGCGTTGCATCCAGAGGGCTTGTAGCAGTGATTCTCCCTGAACATCTTAGGGACAAGATTGGAGTCCAGGATCAAAAGTTCATTGACGGAGCCATGATCTGGGATAATCTAACAGGATCTGAAACCAGACCTGCTCCCCCCAACAACTACAAACAGTCGCACTGGGATGACCCGATAGTGGAGAAAATAGCCTCAACAATGCTTCAGAGTGTGTAAGGGAAGGATAGAGCCCGCCTCCTGGCAGTGAGAGCCCCTCATGCAGGGGACTTTCTGTTGGCTGTTCCCAACTCCAGCCTTGGCACACGCCTCGACCCACAGACCATCCGCATTGGTGTTGCCCTTCGACTTGCCGCCCCTATTCTCGCCGAACACAGGTGTATTTGTGACAGTGAAGAAGCAGACCGATTCGGGTACCATGGTCTTGTGTGCCGTAAATCCGAGGGAAAGATTGCAAGACATGAGGAGGTTAATAACATTATCAATAGGAGCCTCACAACAGCTGGATGCCCAGCAGTAAGGGAGCCACCCCAATTATGCAGATCTGATGGCAGCCAGAAGCGTCCAGATGGTATCACCCTTCAAGCCTGGACGGATGGGAAGCAGGTGGTGTGGGACTGTGAGGGAAAAGTTCAATAGATAGGAGTAGCGAGGGAGTGTATAGTAACAATAGTTTCATTGCCGGCTACTTGTTAAGGTAGGGTAAGTCCAGCTCCCGCTATCCCCCCCCCCTCCTTTTTCCCCCTCCCCGAAAGTGATAGTTTGATTGCCGGCTGCTTGTTAAGGTAGGGTCAGTCTAGCTCCCGCTATCCCTTCCCCTCCCTCTTCCCCTCCCCCCCCCCCGAAAGGTGACGTGTGGGGCTCTGGTCAAACAGTAAATCACTCGACTCACAGCTCCCAACACTACTGTAAGTACACGCCTGATCATATTTTAGTGGACTTATTGGTTGAAAGCTTCACTTTTGCCAATAATTAACTTAGTCCTTTCAGTCTTGATCGGTTAAATGTTTTAATAATCACCACATCTTTTAGGTATTGTACTTATCATGGAGAGTGATTTCTTAAGCAGTGGGTAATCTGTCTCTCTTTACAGCTTGGAATGACAGAGAGGGTCACCTGCCAACCAACGAGAAGAATAGAAGGAGACGGACTAACGTCCTGAGACGTCCCATGTTTAATCTACTTACCTGTTATGTAAGCCAACACAGGACCTAACCCCTCATCATAGCAGTGGTAACGAACCTGTTTTCCTGTCATCTGAAGTAATTATTCACGGCTACACTTTGTGAAGAACGAGCTGGTGGTGGTCACCAACACCTGCTACCCCCCCCCCCACATCAGCAACGGCTACGATTTCAACAACACGCAGTGTCACCAACACCTGACACCCTATTACCACGATATACCTATATTAGCATTGAGTTCAAATGTAATTTTTTTCATTTCATTTTTCATTTTTCTTTCAATAAGGATACCCATTCATGTTTTATTGTTTTACATTTTCCGTTTCTAAATAATAAAGTGCTTATCATTGTCTGTTATTATTTCTTTTTCTATTCATTAATTTTCCTGAGGAGGAGCCAGCCTTGGTAATACTGACTGAAGTTGTTACAGGGCTGAGTAAGCCTTCACAGGGACTATACATGTGCATCTACCTTGGCTGATACCTACCTCCAATACACCAGGGAGGAAGGAGGGACAGCTGCCAGCTTCAGTGAGTCCCAAGAGTCTAGAAAATATGGAGAACTTGCCCATCATTATATGTTTGTTCCCATAGGCTCAGAGACCCTTGGCTCATGGGGAAAGAGTGCATCTAAATTCCTTAAGGAGCTGGGAAAAAGACTCATCAGGGTAACTAGTGATCCCAGGGCAGCTAGTTTTCTGTTCTAGCGACTCAATGCGGCTGTTCAGAGGGGTAATGCCTGCTGTATTTGGGCACACACCCCAGATCTGAGGAGCTGGATGAGATTTTCGCATTATAATCAGTGACAATATGTACTAGACATGTATCTCTCACATTTCATGTACTGTATATGCCATCTTTATATCAACAATTTATCTCTTAAACCTTTCGTACCATATTATGTAATAAAATTTACCTATTGGTAAAAAAGAATGAAAAGATGGGGTGGTAGGGGAAGTGGAATATTCAAATGGCTTCAGGAAGAAATCCAAATATTCTTCCTTGAAGCCTTTTTATCCACTTCTTCGAGGCTGTGGGTCCCATAATTTACGCCAGAGGTGGACCCCATTATATATATATATATATATATATATATATATATATATATATATATATATATATATATATATATATATATATATATATATATATATATATATATATATATATATATATATATATATATATATATATATATATATATATATTTATACGTGTATGTGTACGTGTGGCCCGTCGTGGCCTGGTGGCAAAAGCTCTCACTTCACACAGTGATTGTCCGAGTTCGATTCCCGGCGAGGGTTGAAGTACTGTGCGTGTTTCCTTACACCGGTTGTCTATGTTCACCCATCAGTAAAATGGGTACCTGGGTGCTAGTAGACTGGTGTGGGTCGCATCCTGGTGCAAAACTGGCCTAATTTTCCTGAAATGCTCTGCATAACAAGCGGCTTTCTATATAGCAGTAAATCATTGATGTCAGCTAGGCCTTGTACAAGTACTTGTTGAAATAAAGATATTAATATATTATTATTATATGTTATGGGTTAAATAGGCTGGTGGTGTTAACGCCGAGTAACTTGTTTATTGTGAAGGATTATTAAGAAATTCCTCGTTATGCCGCCGCGGTGAGTTTCACAAACTTTTGTTTTGTTTAGATTTAGTTCATGTTTACAAACTAACGAAACTCCCTGACGAAATACTCTATAGCCGGCCTGTGATTGGTGGATTGGGGATGTGCAACGCGGGACTGGCCGTTGTGCACCCGATTTAATCAGACAGGTGATAGGCTGATACCAAGAAGAGGTACATTAGTAAGTAGCACGTCTGCGAGGGCTGTGTGACACTGACACAGTAGCTGACACAGCAGGTGATCAGCCGCGGGCAGCCGACCCTCCTGGCCAGCGTAGACTGTGGCGGTGCCTTTCTCTGTCTCACTCCCGTAGACGAACCTCTCTTCGTTAAAATTTTGGTGAGTTGCTTTATTTTATCTTACGAATTGTGTTTCTGAACTGAGCAAAAGATCCGTATAACAGTGTAGCTTGAGTATGATAACAGACAATACTGAGTGATGGTACATGAGAGGAAAACTATCCTGTGTAGAGAGAATGACTGGATGACTATTCTGTATGATGGAGTATGACAGGATGACTATCCTACGGGATGGAGTATGACAGGATGACTATCATACGGGATGGTGTATGACAGGATGACTATCATACGGGATGGAGTATGACAGGATGACTATCATACGGGATGGTGTATGACAGGATGACTATCATACGGGATGGAGTATGACAGGATGACTATCATACGGGATGGTGTATGACAGGATGACTATCATACGGGATGGTGTATGACAGGATGACTATCATACGGGATGGTGTATGACAGGATGACTATCATACGGGATGGTGTATGACAGGATGACTATCATACGGGATGGTGTATGACAGGAAAGATACAACACATGAACAATAGCTGGGTATGCTTTTGATGAAACGTATCGGCTACACGGTAGGCTTCTTCAGTCAAATACAGAGGAGAATAAATCTTGAGACATCAGCAGCAGTGGCGAGATAAAGATAATGTGATCAGTCCACCAACCTTGAAGAAGCAAGAACCGAGGTGGTCAGTGTGGAACAATGTGAAGCTGGTTCAGGTTCGTATAGGTTAGCAGGACGGGTCCTGGCCCAGGTCTTCTCTTCAGTCCAATACAGAGAATAACAGAAGATGATAAGTATGAGGTAATGACATCGACTCCAGGCTGAGGAACTGACTGCCTCACACCCCTCCCCCTCATCTTCCTCTGTTATTCTCTGTATTGGACTGAAGAAGCCACTGGTTGGCGAAACGTTCCCTCAAAATTCCCAAATGTTGCACAGATGTCTCATTCTTCAAATGTTTTGCATTCTGGCTGGATTTCTTTTTATACATTTCTGTCCAGTAAGTCTAATCGTTCTTATTTCTATAAAATATAAT